>NC_053028.1:379925011-380025037 GCF_003073215.2 Triticum urartu
CTGGGTGTCGCAATGTTTTAGTTTTGACTTGTAGCACATTCAATCATTGTGCATAGCCCATACCTTTGACTTGAAATGCACTGTTGATCCAATTTTGTCCTCTTTCTGATTTAATCTTTGCTGCGATAAAGTGTATCTCTGACAGGTACTTGTTACTGAAAGTCTGATCAGAATACAATTTGTATCTAGACGGATGTCTGCAATACAATGCTGTCAGCTGAAAACCTCATTTCTTTTAACTAAATTCCTTGGTGTATATCTGTACCACTCACAGCTCCTTCTGATTCGGTGTCGGTCGAGGACTAATTTCCATAAGGGGGTAACACCGAGGATTCAAAACAAAGAAGCACGAGAAAATGATTTATTGCAACAAAGCACACATCAAACAAGCTACAAAGCTGCTCCACATAGGCACACACAAGCACGATACTACATCAGATGCACAAGTACTACACGAAGGACTACACCCTACGCTTGAGCAAACGCTTGCGCACTGACGAGGAAGCTAAGGGAGTAGCGAGTGGAACTGCTGACTCTGAAACTCTGGATGGACGGGGCGGAAGATTTGGAGAAGCTGGCGCAGACTGAGGTAAAGAGACACCAAGCAATCTCCTGACTCAAATGGCATCTCGGACTAATTCAGAAATAAGAAGACACTCGGCCGTCATGTAATGGGACATGGTGAGGATAGTCGGGTCATCTTGAGGGTCAACAGACGGAAACTGGATCCGCCTAGGATTCTCGATGATGGTGGGATAATATTGATATGCACGGTTCTCTTGCACCATGCTCTCTTGATGACGAAGACCGGTGATTCCTGCCATTGTGGCAAGCTGAACGAGATGCTCGGGAGTAGCGTCGTAACCACTGTGGAAACTGTAGGTGTGCTTACCGACAAGAATCGGGGCTGATAGATGAACATGAGCGACATATTCCTGAATTCTTCCCCCGGCAGAACACTGGAATACTTGATACTGGGGTGGATCTCCGAGGTTTGGAGCTGGGCTAACATAGATGAGTTACATGAGCTCAAATTTGGTGGAGAGTCATTATCTGATCATATAAAGGATCCTGCAAAATTTCAACTCCTTTGGATATGCCTACATTGTACTTCCTTCACAACCACTTCTCTCAGACAGGAACTTTGAAAATTTTCTCAGAAATATTTGCTTGGCAAATTGAGTTGAATTTTGGCATGAGACTATTATTTGGACAGGAAAAGATGGCCAAGAAGTTTGGGGTCAATCAAGCAAATATAAATAGCGCTTCCTTTGCAAAGTGCCATTTAAGTCAGACTAGGAAAAGAATTATTGGAGGAGTATTTTTGAACATGGCAATGAAATATTTTGCCATATTTGAACCATATAGGACCCAAACAATTTATGAGAATTATTTAAGAATTTTGGGAGTGACAGAAATATCGGTTGCTTCACAACCTAGGGTTTTAAAGGGTTATTCCTTTATCAGAAAAGGAATGTTCCCAATAAAAAGAATACTGGGTCAGGTCAAGGATGGAAATGACATGATCTTGGGATGATGATGAGGGTGATAAGCCACTATAAAACCTAGGAAGACATGATCTTCCCAAGTTTCAGAACCATATAGCCACGAAAAAGCAAATCAAATCAGGAAATCCAAGAAAATCAAAGGAAAAAAGAAAAGGGCAAAAATACAGGCTGTTACATTCTTTGTTGCACTTTGAGGGATTGTTATATGATCCAATTATGTTATCATTGTTGAGAGACTTTGCACTAGTGAAAGTATGAACCCTAGGCCTAAAGTTTGCGTTCACCCGACCGATCACGCGTGCCGCGTCCATTGATAGGACCTACGAGACAGTCCTCGCTTCCATGTCACGCGCGTCCGTTTTGTGAAACATAGCCGGCTCGCCATGACTGTTTCGTGAAACATACCCGTTATTTCTAGAAAACGCCCCTGTAGCTGGAAGCAGCAGCGTGTGCTCGCGGGGTTGGGAGGGCGACGACTGGATCTAGGAAGGCAACGGGGCGATCGAGGCTAACCTACTAATACGTCTCCGTTGTATCTACTTTTCCGAACGCTTTTCCTCTTGTTTTGAACTCTAATTTGCATGGTTTGAAGGAAACTAACCCAGACTAACGTTGTTTTCAGCAGAACTACCATGCTGTTGTTTTTTGTGCAGAAATAAAGGTTCTCGGATTGGAGCGAAACTTTGCGAGGAATTTTTATACAATAAAAGAGAATTTATTGAGCTAAGAACCACAAAAGGGGGGCACCTGGGTGGGCACAACCCACCAGGGCACGTCTGCCCCCCAAGGCGCGCCCAGGTGGGTTGTCCCCACCTGGTGGCCCCGCAAACCCTGAGACCGCCGCTATAAAATCCTATATTTCCAGAAAAAATGAGGTGGTAGAATTATCTCGTTTCGCGATACGGAGCCGCCGTCACCTCCTGTTCTTCATCTGAAGGCGAGATCTGGAGTCCGTTTGGGGCTCCGGAGAGGGGGATCTTCCGTCTTCGTCATTACCAACCCTCCTCTGTCGCCAATTCCATGATGCTCTCCACCGGGAGTGAGTAATTCCTTCGTAGGCTCGCTGGTCGGTGAGGAGTTGGATGAGATTCATCATGTAATTGAGTTAGTTTTCCTAGTGCTTGATCCGTAGTATCCACTATGTTTTGAGATTGATGTTGCTATGACTTTGCTATGCTTAATGCTTGTCACTTTGGGCCCGGGAGCCACGATTTCAGATATGAACCGTTTATGTTATCACCATTATATCTATGATCTAGATCTGATCTTGCAAGTTATAGTCACCTACTACGTGTTTTGATCCGGCAACCCCGGACTGACAATAGTCTGGACACTTCCCGGTCATGACCGTAGTTTCAGGAATTCATTTATTCACCGTGTGTTAATGCTTTGTTTCGGTTCTCTACTAAAAGGAGGCCTTAATATCCCTTAGTTTCCAATAGGACCTAGCTGTCACGGGAGGGTAGGACAAAAGATGTCATGAAAGTTCTTTCCATAAGCATGTATGACTATTTGTGGAATACATGCCTACATTATATTTATGAACTGGAGCTAGTGCCATATCGCCCTTGGTTATGACTGTTATAATGAATATCATCCAACAAAACGCCGATCCAATGCCTACGATTTTCCTACATATTGATCTTTCTAAGTTACTACTGCTGTTGTTACTATCATCACTGCTACAAAACTATTGCTATCACTTACTGTTACTATTGCTGCTACTTCTATTATCAAAACTATCATATTACTTTGCTATTGGTCACTTTGCTGCAGATAATTAATCTCCATGTGTGGTTCAATTGACAACTCAACTGCTAATACTTGAAAATATTCTTTGGCTCCCCTGGTGTCTAATCTATAAATTTGGGTTGAATACTCTACCATCGAAAGCTATTGTGACCCCCTAGATTTGTGGGTTATCGAGACCTTTTTCTGGCACTGTTGCTAGGGAGCATAGCTATATTTGTTGAGTCACTTGGGATTATTATCAATTTATCACTATGAAGAATCTGAAGGATGCTAAGACTAATATTTTTCCCTCTAAGACGAGGGGAGGTAAGGAACTGCCATCCAGCTGCCCTTTAGATTCACTTTCTGTTATAAGTAAACTAGCAACACCACCACTTTCTATTAATCCTAATATGTCGCAAGTTATTGATGATGCTACTTCTGCTATGAATGTTACTCATGATGCTAGTACCTTGCTTGATGATAATGTGCCACTAGGTAAGACAACATGATATTGATGAAACTGATGAAGAACTGGAAACTGAAAATCTTGAAACACCCATTAGAAAAAGCCCTCCTAGATATGAATTGCCTAAAGTATCAGAAGGTTATGTTATGAATGAGGAGACAACTAGAGATATTCTTTCTTGTAAGGATAGAAATGATCTAGAAAAATTATTATGCAAGTATAAAGAAATGTGATCCTCAGTTTTCTACTTCACCTATATTTGTTAATGATAGGTATTTCGAATTCTCTGTTGGCCCAGAGTTCATTACTCTGGTTGAATCTAATCCTTTCCATAATTATGAAACTGAAACTGTTGTGGCACATCTTACTAAGTTGAATGATATAGCCACCCTTTTTGCTCAAGATGAGAAAGTTTGATATTATTTTATTCTCAAATTATTTCCATTCTCATTAAAGGGTGATGCTAAAGCTTGGTACAATACTCTTGCTCCTGGTTGTGTGCGTAGTCCCCAGGATATGATTTATTACTTCCCTAGAAAATATTTTTTTGCTCATAAGAAACAAGCTGCCTTACAGGAAATATTTAGCTTTGTGCAAATTCAAGAAGAGAGTCTCCCACAAGCTTGGGGGAGGTTTCTCCAATTGCTTAATGCTTTGCCTGATCATCGTCTTAAGAAAAATGAAATACTTGGTATCTTCTATAATGGACCAATCGATGCTTCTAGGGATTTCCTAGATAGTTGTACTGGTTGTGTTTTCAGGGAACGAACTATCAGACAAGCTGAAGAACTATTGAATAACATATTGAAAAATTATGATCATTGGACTCTTCCTAAACCACTGCTTAAACCCACTCCAAAGAAGAGGGGTATTTTATATCTTAGTCTTGAAGATATGCAAGAGGGAAAGAAATCCATGAAGGAAAAAGGTATTAAAGCTGAGGATGTCAAAAAACTATCTCCTATTGAAGAAATACATGGGCTTGATACACCACCACCACCTAAGGTGGTAGAGGTAAATTCTCTAATGAAATTCAATGATAATGATAATCCTCACAATATGCACCCTAGTCAATGCCTTTATGAGTTTGAAAGTTACATTAGAAAGCAAGATCACTTCAATGCAAATGTTATGAAACAATTGAAATCCTATTCTGATATGATTGCTGGCTTGAGTGACTTGTTATTTATAATCTCAAATGATGTTAGAGGTGTGGGAAAGCATGCTTCTATGGTTCAAATTCAGTTAGAACAAGTTGCTAAATCTCACAGAGAGTTGTTAGATGAAATGAACAACAATATAAACGATCAAGCTGTTAGAGTAATGACTAGAGGAGGTAGGATGACTCAGGAACCACTTTATCCTGAGGGACATCCAAAGATAATTGAACAAGATTCTCAAAGAATTAACACTGATGCACCTAGTCCTTCTAAAAAGAAAAAGAAGACGAAAAATGATAGGACTTTGCATGCCTCTAGTGAAGCTGAAGTAGAAAAACCTCCTGATAATGATAATGAAGTTTCTATCTCTGATGCTGAAACTCAATCTGGTAATGAACACTCACCTTATGATAATGAAAAAGATAATGATGAGGTTCATGAAAATACTCAAACAAATAATAAAGAACTAGACAATGATCTTGAGATAGAACCAGCAGTTGATCTTGATAACCCACAACCCAAGAATAAAAGATATGATAAAAGAGACTTTGTGGCTAGAAAACACGATAAGTAAAGAGAACCATGGGTTCAAAAACCTATGCCCTTTCCAGCTAAGTCAACTAAAAAGAAAGATGATGAAGAATTTGAACGCTTTGTTGAAATGCTGAGGCCAGTCTTTTTGTGTACTCACTTGACTGACATCTTGAAAATGCCTCCTTATGCAAAGTACATGAAAGACATCATCAACAATAAGAGAAAAATAACGGCAACTAAAATCCCCACCATGCTTGCTAATTATACCTTTAAAGATGGAGTACCTAAAAAACTTGGAGATCCGGGAATACCAACTATACCTTGCTCCATCAAAAGAAATTATGTGAAAACTGCTTTATGTGATTTAGGAGCTGGTGTTAGTGTTATGCCTTTCTCTTTATATAAAAGACTTGATTTGAATAAACTCACACCTAGTGAAACATCTTTGCAAATGGCTGACAAATCAACTGCCATACCTATCTGTATTTGTGAGGATGTGCCCGTTGTTGTTGATAATGTTACTATTTTGACTGACTTTGTTATACTTTAGTTGCCCAAGGACGACAACATGTCGATTATCCTTGGGAGACCCTTTTTGAAATAAAAGCAAGGTCACTTTTCATATCAATGGTAATGAGCATACGGTGCACTTTCCGAAGAAACAATTCCAAGTGAATGGTATTAATGTTATTGAAAAATCATCGATAATCACTATTGGAAGTTTTGAACTACCTCTACTTATTGTTAAAAATAAAAATGAAATGCTTATTGTTGGGGACATTCATATCCCTGTTGAGGTAACTTAGTGATTTACGGAAGTTCTTCGGTTTCATGCTAATCGGAAGTGGTTGTTAATAAGACTTGATCAACCTTATTAATGGATCATTTTTGAGAGGTATGAAGTTGATGAATTTAGTGAGCACTACTCTGTCCCTACCTTTTGCTTTCTGTTTTTATTAGTTAAATAAAATAAAATGCCTTTTTTGTCTATTTTCTGAATTTCCCGTGCAATAAAAAAATGACCCAAAAATAAAAGTTTTCAGAATGCTCTGAAAATTTAATACGATTTTTTCTGAATATTTAAGAATTTTAGGTGCAAATAACATCAGAGGGAGGTGCACCAGGTGGGCACAACCCAACTGGGCATGCCAGGACCCCCAGGCGCGCCCTGTTGGGTTGTGGCCCCCACGTGGGCCCCTCACTTATCTCTTGATCCCACATCACCACCTTACCTCCAGAAAAAATCACCATTGCTCTCTCTCTCTCTCTCTCGTGTTCTTGCTCTCAAACCCACATATTTTGATCTCTTTGCTCGAAGCTCTATTTTTGAAACTGTTTTGGGGGATTGTTGCTTGGTATGTGACTCCTCTGTTTGTCCACTTAGTTTTTTCTTTAGTGGTTTATATTTTGAATAATTAGCTACTCTTGGTGCTGTTGTAGATGAGCTTGCATGTTGAATTCTTAGAGTTCTAAGTAGTTTGAATGCTTGATATTGCCTCTATGCATCCCTATGAGTAGTTGCTATCAACCTTGTGAAGTTTTGTTAACAAATTTTTGTGGCAAAATTTTTTCAAACAATTGTACGCGAATATGATGAACGTCTTTGGAAG
This sequence comes from Triticum urartu, assembly GCF_003073215.2. Classification (NCBI taxonomy): domain Eukaryota; kingdom Viridiplantae; phylum Streptophyta; class Magnoliopsida; order Poales; family Poaceae; genus Triticum; species Triticum urartu. The sequence continues at coordinate 379,932,024 of NC_053028.1, forward strand.
GAGTTCTTCGACGAGGAGATCCTTGGAGGCATCTTCTAGTAGCAGCTCCGTCTGTCGGTCTTATGTTGAACCAAGTGAAAGTTCCACACGAGATACAGCCACCAAAACATGTCTATGGCCATGTGAAGATTATATGGCGAGTGTGGGCATTAAGGAAGAATTTGAGCAATATGTTTGCAATGCCGAGCTCGGTCCCTACATTGCAAATAAGTGCCACCAACACCTCACTCTCACTGAATCATTTGTCAAAGGATTTAAATTCTATCCCCGTGAGTCTAGGGTGTCGCTTAAATTGTATGAAAATCCATTCACCATATCTTTAGAGAGATTTGCTCACCATTGCAAAATCCCATTCTGGGGTTCGCTTGATGAACCGCCAAGGTCAGAGTTTGGGATGTTTCTGACTAGTCTTTGCTATGGTGAGACTAGGGGAGTGACACAAGGTATAATAAAGAGCATTCATTTTCCTGCAATCCAGTACTTTGCTTTTTTAATGGAAAATGCATTGTAGTCAAACAAGATTGTAGTACACTTTGTGCACCAGACTTGAGCCTCATACGCACCACGCTCACTAGTGACAAGAGTTATAACCTTGGAGCGATTATTGCACGTAGGTTGCAACACAACGCTGGTAGTGGATGGTCTTATGGTGGAATTTATGCCACGCGCTTAGCAAGAGAGCTGGGTGTTCCACCTTTGCCTTATGATCCTATTTTACCCACGTAGTATTTAGACTTTGATGCTATGAAACGTCATAAGATCCTTAGAGGTGAACCCCATAATTTCCCCTATAAATTGTTGTCTAATCAAAGTTCTGTTGTGCACCTTTTCCTGCTCTCTTTGATGCTCACATTATGGGAAGATATTTTGTTCTTGAGAGCTAAGCCCGAGCCCATAATGCGGCGGTTGTGGCTGCACGGTAGCCTGAGGCATCCGTACCGAGAGCCTCCGTGAGCTATCACTCTGACCACTATGCAGGATACTGAGTGGTTACCAAGTTAGGCAAAATCCTATGCTTGGGGGAGTATGTATTTCCACCGACATTACATTCATGGTCACACATTTAATTCCAGTTGTCGGTATTCACACTTTTTCATTATTTTATCCATGCTAAATTTATTTCCTCGCTTTCTTCTTGTGTGTTTGAAAAACTTTAAGAAAACCCAATTTTTTTTATTATTTCATGCTTCTTTTTGATTTTTCTACCTAGTTTAAATTCTTGTAGCACCAAAAAGAAAAAACCAAAAATATTTCCTTATTCTTCTTTTACTTGTTGGGAGCTTTCCCGTGTAAATAGTTTTTCTCGTTTTTGCTTTTCCCTTTTTATTCACTTTCTTTCAGAAAACCAAAAACTCCAAAAATATTTCAATGTGTTTCTCTGAATTGCTTTTCCCTTAGAGTCATACCGAGGAGAAGACCATGATCAAAATGTTGAGTGGCTCTCATATGCATTATTGATGATCTAACAAAGAGCCCATTTTACCTTGTCTTCTCCTTTTGAATAAAATGTTTGCAGATTCCAGCTTAGTCCACGACACTCTTGCACTATTATTATTTTCATACTCTTTGGTCATGCAAGTGAAAGGCAATAATGAATATCTGATGAACGGGCCGTGGCACAGAGAAACGGGTATGAACTTGACTTGTTCTGTTTTTGTAAATATGTTTAACCTAGTATCCATGATTCAGCCTATTATGATCAAACATGTTTGCAATGACAATTAGAGATTATAGTTTCTCATGCCATGCATAAGTAGCTAGGAGTCGATAATGATTTATCTTGGATGTCAACATTGCGTTAAAATGATTGTGATGTAGTATGATGGTATGGTATCCTCCTCTGAATGTTCGAGTGGCTTGACTTGGCACATGTTCATGCATGTAGTTGAATCAAAACCAACATAGCATCTATGATATTTATGTTCATGGTGTTCATATCCTACTCGTGCTAGTATCCAGTGTTACTTATGCATAATGCATGTTCATGAACATTGTTGCTCTCTAGCTGGCTACTTCTCAACCTATTTGCTAGCCTCCGCCTATACTAAGCATGAATTCTGCTTGTACATCAAAAACCTTGAACCCAAGTTATTCCAGATGAGTCCACCATACCTACCTATATGCGTTATTACCCTGCCATCCTAAGTAAATTTTCATGTGCCACCTCTAAAAACATCAAATAAATACCCTTTTGTGTGCCTGGATTGTTCGTAGAATGACATGAGGTAGTCGGTATCTTCCATGCTAAGCGGATTAATCTCAAGATGAGTGTTTATTCTCTCATCATTAAACGAGAAAGGGGCGGTATTATGGATTCCTAGTCCCAAACTGAAAACAAAAAAGAGCTTACAAATAATGAAACAAAAACTCCTAAGGAGTCATAACCTTTACTTTACCGCTTGGGAACCACCACTAATGTGTTTAGCATGGAGGATATTGATAACTGATGGTCGTGAAGTAAACAAGAAGGTTGCATCGCTCAAAATTTCATTTAGCACTGTTTTAAAGACTTGAGCTCTGGCAATCTATTTACTTTTATGTTGTGTTATCACCTTCTCAAATAAGCGCCAGAATCTGAGAGCACTCCTGTCATGCTTATGCATTGTGTGTAGCTACTGTTGGGTGCATCATGACTGGATCTTTTCTACCATGAATTACAATGTTTAGTCGTTGCTTGAACTTTGGAGGTGCTCTGCATTTATGTTTTGTGGTCTCAGAAAGGGTTAGCGAGATACCAATATCGTCATATTATATCATGGTTATTTTGACGTGTCGTTGTTTGAGATATCTTATTATTGCTCTCTAGCTGATTATGTCATTGATATGAGTTAATATAAGTTTTAAGAGTTATTGTTGACATGGTTAGTTATAATCTTGGCTGAAAACCTGGGTGATGTTTAAGCTTATTTATGCAAGCAAGAGCAAAAGAGTTCGTAAAAGTTTTTCTTTTTCACTTTCAGTTTATCAACTGAATTGCTTGAGGACAAGCAAAGGTTTAAGCTTGGGGGAGTTGATGCATCTCTATCATGTCTACTTTTCCTAACGCTTTTCCTCTTGTTTTGGACTCTAATTTGCATGATTTGAATGAAACTAACCCGGACTGATGCTGTTTTTAGCAGAACTACCATGGTGTTGTTTTTTCTGTAAAAGTTCTCGGATTGGAACGAAACTTTGCGAAGAATTTTTATACAATAAAAGAGAACTTCTGGAGCCAAGAACCACCGGTGGGGTGCACCTGGGTGGACACAACCCACCAGGGCGCGCCTGCCCCCCAGGCGTGCCTAGGTGGGTTGTCACCACCTGGTGGCCCCGCAGACCCTGAGACCGACACTATAAAATCCTATATTTTCCAAAAAATGAGGGAGGAAGAATTATCTCATTTCGTGATACGGAGTCGCTGTCACCTCCTGTTCTTCATCGGGAGGCCAGATCTGGAGTCCGTTTGGGGCTCCAGATATTAGGGGGCTTCCGTCTTCACCATCACCAACCCTCCTCCATCGCCAATTCCATGATGCTCTCCACCGGGAGTGAGTAATTCCTTCGTAGGCTCACTGGTCGGTGAGGAGTTGGATGAGATTCATCATGTAATTGAGTTAGTTTTGTTAGGGCTTGATCCCTTGTATCCACTATATTCTAAGATTGATGTTGCTATGACTTTGCTATGCTTAATGCTTGTCACTTTGGTCCTGGGTTCCATGATTTTAGATCTAAACCGTTTATCTTATCACCATTATATCTATGTTCTAGATCCAATCTTGCAAGTTATGGTCACCTACTACGTGTTATGATCAGGCAACCCCAGAGTGACAACAGTCGAGACACTTCCTGGTGATGACCATAGTTTGAGGAGTTCATGTATTCACCGTGTGTTAATGCCTTTTCCAGTTCTCTATTAAAAGGTGGCCTGAATATGCCTTATTTTCCAATAGGACCCCGCTGCCACGGGAGGGTAGGAAAAAAGATGTCATTCAAGAATTTTCCATAAGCACGCATGACTATTTACGGAATACATGCCTACATTATATTTATGAACTAGAGCTAGTGCCGTATCACCCTAGGTTATGACTGTTATATGATGAATATCATCCAACAAATCGTCAATCCAATGCCTACTATTCTCCTGCATATTGACCTTGCTAATTTACTGCTGCTGTTGTTACTATCGTCAGTGGTACAAAACTATTGCTATCATTGTTACTATTACTATTACTGCTACTATTATTATCAAAACTATCATATTACTTTGCTATTGATCACTTCGCTGCAGATAATTAATCTCTAGGCGTGGTTGAATTGACAACTCAACTGCTAATACTTGCAAATATTCTTTGGCTCCCCGTGTGTCGAATCTATAAATTTGGGTTGAATACTCTAACCTCGAAAACTGTTGCGATCCCCTATACTTGTGGGTTATCACCTACCACCGTGACGACGATGACGTCTTCGGGAGCAGCGGCGACCGCCGACAACCCAAATAGGTATGGATCTCCATTGGACGCTGGTGATTTCTCCTCCTTCCCCCCACTTTTCTGGCCGTCATGACATCGAGGGATGAGGTGGTATGGACGGCAGCGGGTTTGTGCTCCCATTGCGGTGGTGGGCTATGGTGGCAGTGCGCCGTCGTGGCGGCGTTTTTTTGTTGCGCCTCAATGTTTCCTCCGTTTGTGCTTCCCGATGCGAATGGTGGTGCTCCTCTACTGTTGTAGGAGGAGAGGGGTGGCAGTTTTCTTCTAGGAGGAGGAGGTCGCCGGTGTAGTAGGAAGGTGGTCGCCGATGTAGCAGGAGTGCATAACTATTTTTGCTGGGGCTTGTATAGTTTTTGAATTTTATTTTTTATGCAGCTCATAACATTGCTGACCTTACTTATCTATTTTCATAGAGAAAATTTTGTGTAGGCCATAGCAATGTTTCTAATTTATGTAGCTGATTTCGCCCTGTATCCCTCCATGTTTATCTGAATTTTTAGTAGTAGTGGATTGCGTGTAGCTTTATAGATTTTGTTTCAGATTTTTGACAGAACCACAATTTGCGATAAACAAGGTTCAGGAGATGTGTTTTCATCCAGCATTGCTGCCTTTTGAGTCATTTTTGCTTTGAGTTTTTCATTGTGTTTTTCCACAACTATCTATGAAAATGATGTGAGTTGTGAGAGCATGTTGGTGTTGCATTTTTTCAAGTTCATTATAGTTGAAATGAAGGGGGTAAATGTTGTTAGAGCTATAATTGATTTCATTATAATTCAAATGAAGATGGTGAGACTTGTGATAGGTTGCTTGTGTTTCCTGGCCATTTTTCTTTTACTGCTAAAATGGATGCACAAGATATGGGAGTTGCACGAATGAAGGCAGTAGTTGGTTTTCCTGGAGCTCATTGTTTTATTTCCTGGAGCTAAAATGGATAGCTCATTTTTTTCTTCTGATTCTTGTGACTGTGTTTCCTGTAGCTTCAAATCTCAACTTACCTCTGTTTTTGTTTCCGCAGCATGGCTATCTACCAAACCCGATGGTCAGCAAAGCGGCTGCGCGACATAACCAATTCAATCCAAGGGAAGAAAAGGGATGCACTAAGCAATTCTAGCATTAGGGATTTGTTGCACATATCTCATGTGCCTCCTATGCCAGAAGGGCTTCTGGATTTCGTAGTTATGAGTATCGACCCCAAGGAGCGTCTACTCAAGTATGTTTCTTTTGAGCATCTTCTTTTTAAGCATGTATTTTTCTATTACAGTCTGTTGGATAGCACTTTTCTCTTTTTTTGCAACATCTACTGATTTCTTGTTCTTTATGTCTCTATGTAGGATTAATGATCGCAAGAAAATACACTTCATAAAAGACATGGTTAAGAAGATTTTCAAGGTCCCATCTGGTAAGGCCACTAGAATTCGGCAAGAGGGGCAAATCAGATTTTTGGGATGTGTATTTGGATGGTGATAGGGCTCCAATAGCCACCACAGCAATTGTTCTATCAAAAGCGGATGAGGACGGTGAGGAGACCATTGGTAGGTCATGGGTTTTACTCTGCCTATCATTGGTCCTAGCTCCCGGGACAGGAAACATGGTGCGTCTTGAATATCTCCACACCTTACGAGACATGAGTGTTCTCCATGAGTTCGAATGGGATGAGCATGTTCTTTCCAATGTGACGAAGGAAATTAAAAAAGTACCAGGATAAGAGGTATGAAGGTAAAGGGAAATTCCTGATTGGCGGCTATCTAATGCTTCCGGTACAACCCGTCATTCCCATAACACTTCCCTCTTCTTTCCCGGGACATCAAACTTTTACAGGCACTCATGTTACTTTTCATTTTTCATTTGCGTCTTTGCAGGTAATTTACATGGACCACCTCGACATTCCAAGAGGGTGCATAGTTGATCATACCATCGACTATTTGCTGCCACGAGCTTGTTTTGTTCATGAAATGGACTTCACCGTTGTTGTTGTAGTGGACACCCTAGATGATGGCTTTGGGAAGCGCCGTCTAAGTATCCGTTTTTCAAACTTGGACACATGACCTTTTGTTTATTTTTGCAAATTTCTGAATTCTTGTTCCATTTTTCAAATGCAATTCAGCTCCAGTACACCATATGCAACATCCAAGTTTTTGTCATATGTAGATCAGCTTCCCAAAGGTCAATCCAAGGCAGTGTCACAGAGGAGCCGCCGGAAATAAACAACCAAGGTGGAACTGTTGCGGCTGCAACACCCACTTTGGATGTGCCTGAGAGCTCCCACACACAAGCCAATCCACAAGGGGAGCCGATGTGGGCTCTCGAGGACCATCTAAGGGTGACATGGAGGGTACTGATGGCAGAGCATAGAATGTGCACGAGGCACCTCCGGATAAGATGCAGGGCGGTGATGATGTGTGTGGCTCTCTGGAGGAGTGGCTCCATGCATTTCCTAAATTCGAGGAGTTAGAGGTGAGAGCCATATAACAGACTCTTTTTTTGTTTCTTTTTCATGTTGCTTCACTTCCATGTCAAAACTACTTACTAACAACTAATGTTCCTTTTCCCGCTCTCTTTGATTGTTGTTTCTATGCATTCGTAGCTGTCCCCACATCTTCGTGACATATACAACAAGCACAAAGAGCTCCATGCTACAGAACTTAATGTCGCATTGAGCTCATTTGGGAGGGAGTTGCAGGTCATTTATTGCAAATGCATGAGCCTAATGTTGTCTGAAGCATTCGAAGCTGGATCCAGGAGGGATAAGGCAAAAGATGAAGTGGCAGATGTCACTTTCAGTGTATCAGGAGCTCCCACCGCAGGCATGTGTGATGCCACTTAATTGTTTCCACTGGAGCCTAAGCACGGGACTACAACAACCGCTACTGCCACTTCCACTAATTGTTCTCCGCAGCAGCCTAAGAAACCAGGTGGCGTGCATGGGACTACAACAACCCCTATATCCAGTGCCACTGAATCATTTCCGCAGCAGCCTAAGCAACCAGAAGGCACAAAGAGTGGGGATCCGGCAGTGTAAGTAGAACACACAAACGCTGTCCCAGGCAAGAAGAGCGACCACAACAATGGCAGTGTTCATGACAGCGTCAATGTTCACAGCAATGCCAAGGGAGAAGATTCTTGCAACAAGGTAAACATTGAACAGAAGTCGCCTCACAGCCCAAGCTCCCCATTTTTTAATTTGACAAGGAGGCTAGGGACACTAGAAGATGGGCCTTCATTTGGCTTGTTTGAACCTGGAAGTGACAATGATTTACTATTTCAGGATCCGCCACAAGTTAGTTATTCACTAGCACAATCATCTAGTCTTTTTGATGAGATTCAAGCGAGAAGCCCTTTTGTTTGATAGTTCTCCTGCCAATTCAACTAGTCTAGTTTATGATGTGACCCCCTCGCAACATATCCCCCATTATCGACAGGCCCTACAGTTTTTTACAAGTCATCCCCGCAATTTTTGTTACGCAACATATCCTCCTCTCTTTCTGAAACTTTAGTACATCAATGCTCCAATCTGTTACTCGCAAGTTCTTATTGCTTTCTCTTCCTTTTTTTGCAGAAGCAGGTGTTTATGAGACAAGAGAGGAGGAGGAGGTGGTGGTTGAAGTCAGCAGCGGGCAAAGCCATGATGGCAAGAAGCCTACACTTAAGAGAGTTGCACCACCCGCACCAAGCGCATGCAAGTTGCGGAAGATGAAGAAGGTAAAAATTGATGCAACAGACGATGCCATATACCAGAGGTACTGTTGTACCAATTATCGTAAGTGTTTTTTTGCACTTTATATGTGTGTTGAGAGAAAAAATCCATCCATTTTTATTGACACCTCCTAACCGAGTTACTGTTTCTTTTTGCAACAAAAAAGCATGCATTTATCAGGATAGGTGGTTTCGATGTTTCCTTCAAACATTTCAGTAGTGGGCTCAAAAAGCACGCACATGTGAACGACGAGGTGATTTCACTTTACATCGAAAGTTTCGACATTGAGCAAACGTATAGCTCAACCAAGCCAAGGAAGTTTTCATTCTCACCACATGTTGATGTGAGTTAACTAACATGTTTTATTTACTTTTTTGGTCACTTGAGTTTTCCACCTGCAACATAGTAGGTTTTTACATGATAGTTACTAGCTTTTCACCTTTTGTTGTGACCATTGTTTTCTTCTCATACAGACCAAGCTTTGTGTGGATCCAATTTCATTCAAGACAAGTTCCTGCATTCGAGATTTGACCAGGGTCTGCGAGAAGAATGACATCGTGAAATTTGATCAAGTAAAGCTCTCGTTCAACTATCGTATTGGTGTAAAGATTTCCTTATAGCTCAAAAATGTTTCAGTTCATTTTTAAATTTTTGCAGTTGTTCTTCACCATAGTCCAGAAAGACCATTGGGCAGTTGTTGTTGTTGTAAATTTCATGAAAAAATAGTCAATGTATTTGACTCCAGGAGCTTAGACCCTAACTATGTCAGCGTCCTTGAGAAGCCTTGTTGCAATCTGGTATGGAGTAGAACACATATTTTTTATATGGTTTTCCCTTTTTGTTTTTTCAAATCAATGTTGCGGTACCAATCAATTCAATATTTCCAGATAAAAAACTTCAAAGCACTGGTCAGAGAAATAAACCCATGGAAGCAAGATTTTGGCACATTTGAGATGTTCAGTCCACCAAGCTACCCGCAACAGTCAACATCGTACTATTGTTTTCTATCTTATTCATTTGTGGCAATTTGCAACTTCACATCCTGTTTAGGAAGAATTTTCATCTCTTTTTTTGTAATCTCGTGTTTCCTCCTTTTTCCATGGAAGATTTGATTGTGGCATCTTTGCTATTCTATACTTGGAGAATTTAACTGCCACGGGGATGAAGCCCTTCAATACAGTATGACTCGGACTCATTTATTTCTATTTTTCTTCTTTGCAACATATGAAACACTAGTACTAAATAAATTCTAGCAGTCAACTACAATCATATATTTGTAAAATTTGATGTTATTACCCACCCTTTTTTCCATCCCCTGCTAGTAGTGCTCACAATGTGTTTTTTCTCTTGTTTCGTATGCTCAAGATGCAAACTTATTGCTCAATGTCCGGAAGTACATTGTGGTGAAACTTTTCAAGCACCCTCAAAACACCCTCAACTCAGAGGACAAGCTTAAAGCTTTGCTGAAAAACTCATAGATTGATGTCAACCACAACAAGACCTCCCTAGTAGTTTAGACCTCTCTTTTTTGCGATGCATGTAACATGTTTGTAACCGAGCTCTCTAGTCGTCTACGAAACTAAAGTTTTCGGAAGAAGAATGTGTCATGCTGGGGCATGCCCCCTTTCTGCCTCATTTTTGTATGCTGGAGACATGTTGTTTCACTACTGATCTGGTGTTTTTGCACACCTATATATAATGTAGACATGATTCCAATGGTAGTTGTTACCTTTTTTTCCTGAAAATGTGTTCCATAGTATATTTTTTCTGCGCACTAGTGTTGTATTTCGAGCCATTTGTTACATTTGAAATATTTTACTAGCAAAATGTCGAAATTTGCTATAATGGTCGTCATCTCCATAACATTTTGTTACTTACACTAGCAAAATGATGGATTGAAGGCATTTTCTCATCACAACATCATATCCCTGTAACAGAAATACATCTTATAACATAGCCAAAATGAAAAGTGCTCATGTTCCTGTAACATGAATACATTCTGTAAAATAACCAAAATGAAAAGTTCCCTTCCTATGAAGATCATGTTATCATGTAACAGGAATACATTATCTTTTTTTTTGCAACCTGTGAGACCACACAAGCTTTTTTTCCTGCAATATGGATTAATATGGGATGTATATGCATAGAAACAGGGAGCAAACCTCTGAAACCCAGGGAACTACATGGATCAAACATACCACAGGTTGCAAATTGAAATTATAGCTTGTACATCATCAAGTTTGCAAAAAATAAGTTACAAATGTAGCTCAAACACAGGGAGCAAGTACATCTTGCTTAGGAGATGAAACGAGACACCCAAAGTTGGCTGATGGGGGATCTTCTCCCAAATGAACAAAATTTTTTTCTTAGGAGGAACATCTTCCCCCTGTTTCTCTCATATTTTTTTCCTAGAGCTTCAGTTGCATTGCTTGGGAAATATTTGGGTCACTTGCCATCACGGCTCTCATGTATTGACAAGATGGGACTGCATGTCCAACCTGAGAGCAGAACTGGCATTCAGGGGGTGCTGGCGCCGCCCCCATTGCATCTTTTAGCGACCCACATGTCTGAACATTTCGTACTTCTTCATGGTAGTGCTTGCAGCGGACAATCCTTTTTTAGCTCTTGGGTTTCCTGTTGTTGTTGGCTTCTTATCTGGTTGCTTCGCCTTGTTTTTTTGCTCATCGCCTCGCTGCTCTACTAGTGTTTTCTTTCTCTTCTCTCTTTCAATCGGCCGACCTTTCTTAGGGACACGAGCTGGGTTTTGTAGCATCTCTGAGCTTTGAGCCTGTGGTAGGTCGTCATTCAATGTTCCTGTTCTGGCAGCGGGTGGTGTTGGGGGTTCACTCTGTTGCGTTGCTTGTTGTCCTGGAGTGCTCCTCTCTTTGCCGCTGCTATGGCAGGCTCAAGAACTGTTATTGCGTCATCTAATATCTTGTAGGCATCATCATTGCAACATGCATTACCGACAAGCCATGTCAACCTTCGACATAAGGAGTTGTATTTCAGCGTGTTCGTTGAAGGGTGCCCGAAGTCCAGCAATCGGCCAGTCCTGTCCATGCTTGTTATGGCTGCTTCAGACCACCTCTCCAACAAGTATTGCCGTGGAATTACTTGGACATTGAAATGCACCATATTATGTGTGCACAAATCAGGCCGTTCATCTCAAAGTAGTGGCAACTACATTCAAACAACCCTTCATCCATGATAACATGCACATAATAGAGCTTTGGGTTCTCATAGGAGCTTACCTTTAGCTCAAACAGTAGGCCTTGCCCATGATACTCAGTGTCTTCATTGATAATGAAGCCAGTAGACGCAGTCACCTGCTTCTGCAACTTCTGCAACTTTCCAAAGACGCTGCTGGTGTAGTAAGCAACAGCTTGGCGCTCAATGTTGTACCTGCAACATCACAAGAAACAGGTCACAAACCACATCACACAGAAACTGGGCCTAGCAACAACTTTTTTTCTTTTTTGTAAATCTCAAAAGTGTGTGTACTAAGAGTATAGTGGCGGAGCTGTTGTTTCACTAGTGAATCCAACATTGTCTTCACGATCAAGCATAGTTTCTTGGCACATTTCATATTGCTGCACGAACCTCCAAACGGAATCAGCCAGACAAATTAGTGTCTTGAAATATGAGTTAAGCCCCTCAGACCTGCCCATTGGGCTCGTGAATGGGAAGAATTTGTTATTGAAGTATGATGCAGCCCACATGTTCCTTGTTCGCCACATGTTCTTCAGGTGTTTGTTCTCAGCCACTTCAAAACAATGCAACATGTGTTGCCATGTTTCCTCAAACTCCTGAATGGTTTCTGATTGATTGATACAAGTGTAGAACACATCTGCAAACACTTGATCTCTGCTCAATAGCCTCCCCAACTTGGAACGTGCATTGCTAAACAAATGAAACTTGCAACGCCTATGGCAGGTGTTTAGCAACCCATCCTCAACAGATGTTGCCATCTCTTGGTCCTGGTCACTCATGATGTTTGTGGGATGCTTGTTATCCATCGCAACCATCCACTACTGGAAGACCCACTTAAATGTTTCAATAGTTTCATTCGCCACCAAGGCACACCCGAGTGCAATGGTCTGGAGGTGGTTGTTGACCCCAACTGTAGGAGAAAATGGCATGTTGTATTTGTTGGTGCAGAAGGTTGTATCGAAGAACATACAATCTTTATATTCCGGGTACAGCGCTGTTGTTCTCCCATCAACCCAAAATAAGGCAGTCACGGAGTTTGTTGCGGGATCCTTTTGCTTCGCATAGAAAACTCTGGATTCACAACATTCCTCCTCTCAAAGTACTTGACTGTCATATCCATGTCTCAGAATGTTAGCCCTCTCCGGATCTTTGTGGGAGTATCCTGGTGTCACCTCCATGGACCCTGCCAAGGACACCCATGCAATGTGAATTTGACAGGTTCACATCATGCAACGTCAACAAGAGCTGGTAATCCTCGGGAGGTATACTGCGTGCGACCGGTAGTACCTAAAACGCTTCGGTTGTTCCATCAATGGATGCATATTCTCTGCAACAAAACAAGCCACTCTCCATCTCTCCTCTCTTAGCCCAAAAATCATGTGCGCCTTATAATCATGACGGAGCAGCCTGTTCTTTTGACATTTTCTTGTTACATCCATTCCTTCACTATGCTGCCTACTAGAGTTGCTTGTTTCTGTTGCAATGCACTCCGAGGTGCTACTTGTTTCCGTTTTACCGCGCTTTCTGGCATGCACACTCCCAAAGACCCTCTTGATCAGTATTGCATCCTCTTTCTTCTGGCCTCTCTTCTGGATGTATTTTGTGGAAGATATATGTGTCCCGAATCCCAACTTGAAGGCATAGTCGTTGTAGAATTTCTGAGCACCCTCAAGTGTGTCAAATACCATGCCAACATAGGGTGGCAGTGGCTGTGATGAAACATCTCCATCATCTGAATCATCTTGGATTGCATCTTCGGCAAACAACAACCCCTCCGAATCTTCACCACCACCAACAGAAAAATTGCCTTAGACAAAGCTCCCTTCCCCTTTAGTTCCATGTTGCTGCATCAGAGTTGTTGCGCAACAGTCATTTTCATCTTTGCTGAAAACTTGAATGCTGGGTTTACATATTTGGAACAACAAGATCAAACAGAGTTTGTAAAAGTTTTTCTTTATCACTTTTAGTTTGTCAACTGAATTGCTTGAGGACATGCAATGGGTTAAGCTTGGGGAGTTGATACGTCTCCGTCGTATCTACTTTTCCAAACTCATTTTCCCATGTTTTGGACTCTAATGTGCATGATTTGAATGGAACTAACCCGGACTGACGCTGTTTCAGCAGAATTGCCATGGTGTTATTTTTGTGCAGAATAAAAAGTTCTCGGAATAACCTGAAACTTCACAGAGATAAGTTTTGGAATTAATAAAAAATATTGGCGAAAGAATCAGCAGTAGGGCCACACACCCTAGCCATAAGGGTGGGGGTGCGCCCATCGCCCGGGGGCGCCTCGACCTTGTGGGCCCCCTGGACCTCCACCGGACCTCAACTCCAACTCTATATATTCTCTTTTCGGGAGAAACAAATCGAAGAGATGGATTCATTGCGTTTTACAATACGGAGCCGCTGCCAAGCCCTGTTCTTCCTCGGGAGGGCAGATCTCGAGTCTGTTTTGGGCTACAGAGAGGGGAATCCGTCGCCATCGTCATCATCAACCATCCTCCATCACCAATTTCATGATGGTCACTGCCATGCGTGAGTAATTCCATCGTAGGCTTGCTGGACCGTGATGGGTTGGATGAGATTTAGCATATAATCAAGTTAGTTTTGTTAGGGTTTGTTCCCTAGTATCCACTATGTTCTAAGATTGATGTTGCTATGACTTTGCTATGCCTAATGCTTGTCATTAGGGCCCGAGTGCCATGATTTTAGATCTGAACCTATTATGTTTTCATGAATATATTTGTGGTCTTGATCGGATATTGCAAGTTATAGTCACCTACTGCGTGTTATGATCCGGCAACCCCGGAGTGACAATAGTTGGGACCACTCCTGGTGATCACCGTAGTTTGAGGAGTTCATGTATTCACTAAATGCTAATGCTTTGGTCCGGTACTCTATTAAAAGGAGGCCTTAATATCCCTTAGTTTCCATTAGGACCCCACTGACAAGAGAGGGTAGGACAAAAGATCTCAAGCATGTTCATTTCCATAAGCATGTATGACTATATTCGGAATACATGCATGCATTATATTGATGAATTGGAGCTAGTTCTGTGTCACCCTATGTTATAACTGTTGCATGATAAATGCCATCCGACATAATTATCCATTGTGGATCCATTGCCTGCGAGCTCGTTTCATATTGATCTTTGCTAAGTTACTTTTCCGCTGCAACAGTTACGATTGCTACAAAACTGCTACTGTTACTTTTGCCACTGTTACCGTTACTTCCATACTACTTTGCTACTAAATACTTTGCTGCAGATATTAAGTCCTTCAGGTGTGGTTGAATTGACAACTCAGCTGCTAATACTCGAGAATATTCTTTGGCCCCCCTTGTGTCGAATCAATAAATTTGGGTTGAATACTCTACCCTCGAAAACTGTTGCGATGCCCTATACTTGTGGGTTATCAAGACCTTTTTCTGGTGCCGTTGTCGGGGAGCATAGCTCTATTCTTTGAGTCACTTGGGATTTATATCTGTTGATCACTATGAGGAATTTGAAAGATCAAAGAACCAAGATTTTTCCCTCAACTAAAAGGGGAGGAAAGAAACTGCCATCTAGCTCTACACTTGATTCTCCTTTTATTTTAAGTAAACTTGCGACACCTACACCTGCTATTGATTCTGATATGTCGCATGTTAGTGATGATGCCACTTCTACTATGCATGATTCTTATCATGATACTACTTCTGTGCTTGATGATACTGTGCCACTAGGTGAATTTCTAGATGAACAACTTGCTAGGGTTAGAGGGAATGAAATTACTGAAACTGATGATATTATTGAAAATGATGATTATGATTCTCCCGTAGATATGAATTATCTATTGTTCCTGAGGGTTATGTTATGGATGAACAAACTCCTAGAGACTTCTTTGCTTGCAATGATAGAGAAGATCTTAAGAAATCATTAGCTAAGCTGAAAGAAAAATCCTTGAATGCTAGTATGAAATATGATCCCGCTTTTGCTATTTCACCTATCTTTGTTATTGATAAGGATTATGAAATCTCTGTCGATCCTGAGTTAATTACTTTGGTTGAATCTGATCCTTTCTATGGTTATGAATTAGAAACTGTTGTGGCACATCTTACTGAATTGAATGATATAGCCACCCTATTTGCTCATGAGGAAAAAATCCTCTATTACTAGTTGTTCCTTTCTCATTAAAGGGTGATGCTAAGATATGGCTTAATTCTCTTGCTCCTGGTTGTGTGCGCAGTCCCTAGGATATGATTTCTACTTCTCTGCAAAATATTTCCCTGCTCATAAGAAACAAGTTGCTTTAAAGGATGTAACGCCCTCGATGCGGCTATAGCTCCCACGTGTCGAGGCACGACTTAGAGACATAACCACATTGAAAGCAATGTCGCAAGTCAGGCAATCATTACAACATCCCATGTAATACATAATGAAAGGGGGAGATGACATAGTTGGCTTACACTCGCCACGTCACATCAAAGTACATAAATAACATCCATCAAACAATCACTCATGGCCCGACTACGGCGCCAAAATGGAAAAGAACCCAACATGCAACAAGGCCCTGAATCAAACCCCAACTAGGCACCACTACTGATCATCGGGAAAGGAAACATAATAACGCTGAGAGTCCTCATCGAACTCCCACTTGAGCTCGTACTCGTCACCTGGAGCGGAATCACCTGGACCTGCATCTGGAATTATAGTATCTGTGAGCCACAGGGACTCAGCAATCTCGCACCCTCGCGATCAAAACTATTTAAGCTTATAGGAATGGATATGGCAAATATATGTGGAGCTGCAGCAAGCGACTAGCATATATGGTGGCTATCTTATTCGCAAGAGAGAGCGAGAAGAGGAGGCAAAGCATGAGCGAGAATCTAGAAGAGCAACCTGCGCAAGCATAACTCCAACACCGTGTCCACTTCCCGGACTCCGCCGAGAAGAGGCCATCACGGCAACACACTCAGTTGATTCATTTTAATTAATTAAGGTTTTAGTTATCTACAACCGGACATTAACAAATTCCCATCTGCCCATAACCGCGGGCACGGCTTTCGAAAGTTCAATCCCTGCAGGGGAGTCCCAACTTAGCCCATGACAAGCTCTCACGGTCAACGAAGGAATAGACCTCCACCCGAGACACACCGATCAGACTCGGTAACCCGGTACAACAAGACAATTCGACAGGTTAAAACAAGACCAGCAACACCGCCCGAATGTGCCGACAAATCCCGATAGGAGCTGCACATATCTCTTTCTCAGGGCACACTCAGA
Source organism: Triticum urartu (assembly GCF_003073215.2). Lineage (NCBI taxonomy): Eukaryota > Viridiplantae > Streptophyta > Magnoliopsida > Poales > Poaceae > Triticum > Triticum urartu. The sequence continues at coordinate 379,948,657 of NC_053028.1, forward strand.
TGAGCAAGACGACGGGTAGGCCAGCCCAGAGTTGCCCCTGGTAGCCCCGGACATCGCTCGGTTGGACCAACACTCAGAGGAGCACTGGCCCGGGGGGGGTTAAAATAAGATGTCCCTTCAGTCTGCAGAACCCAAGGGAAAGAAAAGGCTAGGTGGCAAATGGTAAAACCAAGGTTGGGCATTGCTGGACAAGCTTTAATCAAGGCGAAATATCAAGGGGTTCCCATTATAACCCAACCGCGTAAGGAACGCAACAATCCGGGAACATAACACCGATATGACGGAAACTATGGCGGCAAGAGTGGAACAAAACACTAGGCGAGAGGCCGAGCCTTCCACCCTTTACCAAGTATATAGATGCATTAAGATAACATGGCAATATAATGATACCCCCAACAAGTAAATAAATGATGTTCCAACAAGGAACGGCTCCAATCTTCACCTGCAACTAGCAACGCTATAAGAAGGGCTGAGCAAAGCGGTAACATAGCCAAACAATGGTTTGCTAGGTCAAGGTGGGTTAGAGGTTTGACATGGCAATTGGGAGGCTGACAAGCAAAAGGTAGGCATCGTAGCATTGGCAAAGCAAGAGCGAGCAAACTAGCATAGCAAAGATAGTAGTGATTTCGAGGGTATGATCATCTTGCCTGCACAGTTGTCAGAGTTGACTGGATCCTCACAAGCAAACTCAACGGGCTCCTCAGTAGCGAACTCGTCTCCCGGCTCTACCCAACAAGACAAACAAGCAACAAGGATACAATCAACCACGTGCAAGACCAAGCAATATGATGAAAAGATGATATGCTATGCGGGATGCGATGCGGGATGCAAAATGCAAGATATGACAGGAAATGCATGAACCTGGCCTCAACTTGGAATTCCAAGGGTTCCACTGGATAGAGGGGATGAAATCGCTTGAAAACGATATAAAGATCATTGGAATCGGAGTTACGGTTTGGAAATGGCAAGCGTTTTAAGATATGACACCGGTCTGCGATTTACAGCAAGTAGGCATCTAAATGCAACGAAATGAACATGTTACAGCCACCAAACATGACAACAAAATGTATGGCAGGGATTCCCACAAGATGCTTAACAAAAGACTAGCACTGAGCCATAGGAAAATTCATCCATTAAGGGGTTCAAACAAGCATGGCAAAAACGCAAATGCAAAACAGATTCCAGACTTAGTGAAATTAACACTTGTCTGAAATTTCAGATCACGATGCTCTCTTTGAAGCAGCAAAACAACATGATACATGATCTGAACATGACAAGTAAGAACATGGCATGGAGCTACTCGACAAGCTTAACAAAACACCCAAAGTGACCTGGGGCCAAAAGGGTTCACAAAATACTCTAACGAGCACACGAACATAGCTCAAACACAATCAGTTTTCAGACTTAGTGAAAACTGAGACATGCAGTAATTTAACTCACGAAGGCATGTAAACGAGCTCGATGCACTCACTATGGTGCAAGTCACGGCAAGGCAAGCATATATCCAGAAAGAAGGCACAATATTCTAGCTACACATGGCAAAAACAATGGCATAGCATGCATGGATCACTAACAATAGCATCGGCAAAATCGCAAACGAGTTGACGATCTGCCCAGATTAACCACGAAGCAAAAGTTGAGCTCGATTGACTCAACCTAGAGCACTCCAACATAACAAGTAAAGACATGGATGGATAGAGCATAACATAAATATGAAATCACCCTTACTGATCATCCTCAAAAGAGGCACGGATCACTAGGAAACAAGCTCAACATATGGCATCATGAACTAAAATATCCCAGACTTTGTGAAAATCACTAAGTCCCTGAAATCAGCAATCTCAGGTACCTCTCTTCGCAAGCTTGCACAAGATAACACACACATCCTAAAAATGCATGGGTGGCACCTATGGAAAGAAGACAAAATGCTTAACAATTCATCCCAAAGGGGCACAGGCATATCATGTACGAATTAAACATGGCAAAAATGACAAAAGTCTATGATGAACTAACGGATCTGCAATTTAACTCATGAAGCCTCCTTCTAACAGCATTTTGGGCATCAAGATGAACTCAAATGCAAATGATGCAATGGAACGAAATGATGTACATGTCGAGTCGAAGATTTTGATATATAATATGCCCAAATCGGAGTTACGGATGCGGAGATACGGGTCCTCGAACAGGAGCATATGGAGTAAAAATCTAGGGACTTAGTGAAAAAAACTACCCCAGGATCCAGATCTAGGGTTCGGGCACGCGGCCCGAGACGGCGGCGGATCTCGCCGGGATTCCTGTAGACGACGGCGGCGGCCGGAGAGGAAGTAGCCGGATCGGGGAGGGGGGGCCGGACGGCGAGGAGGAAGCGGCGCGGCGGGCGGTCGCCGGAGCCGGGAGCTCCTCTCCCTGGCGCGGGCGCCGGCGAGGGCTTGGGGCGGCGGGGCGAGGTGCTCCGGGCGGCGGCCGGCAATGGCGCCGCGGCGGCCGGAGCGGGCGAGCGTCGCCGGGCGCGGGGGCGGCGACTGGAGGAGGAGGCGGGCGGCGGAGCGGGCCGGGAGGGCCCCGCACGGGCCGCGGGGCCCGCGGGCGGCGGCGAACTGGGGACCGGCCCCGGACACGTGGCGGGCGGCGGATTCGTGCGGACGGGCGGACACGTCCGGCGGCGTTTTGTCCGGCGGCGGCGGGAGGAGTTGGATCTAGGGTTAGGGGGGAGAAGAACCGTGGATTTCGGAGGGGGGTGTATATATAGGCATAGAGGGAGCTAGGAGAGTCCAAATGAGGTGCGGTTTTTGGCCAAGCGATCGTGATCGAACGCTCTAGGACATGGAACAGAGTTTGGTGGGTTTTGGGGCCAAATTGGAGGGGTGTTGGGCTGCAACACACACGAGGCCTTTTCGGTCCCTCGGTTAACCGTTGGAGTATCAAACGAAGTCCAAATGGTACGAAACTTGACAGGCGGTCTACCGGTAGTAAACCAAGGCCGCTTGGCAAGTCTCGGTCCAATCCGGAAATGTTTAATCCCCACACACGAAAGAAAGCTAGAAATGACCACCGGAGGAGAACGAAGCGCCGGAATGCAAAACGGACAACGGGGAAAATGCTCGAATGCATGAGATGAACACGTATGCAAATGCAATGCACATGATGACATGATATGAGATGCATGAAAACGAAAACAACACACGGAGACAAAACCCGAACCCGAGGAAATAAATATAACTTAACGCCGGAAACGGCAAGAGTTGGAGTACAAATTGGGGAAAGTTGCATCTGGGGCGTTACAAAGGAGATATTTAATTTTGTGCAAATTGAAGAAAAGAGTCTCCCACAAGCTTGGGGAGGCTTCTCCAATTACTTAATGCTTTTCCTGATCATTCTCTCAAGAAAAATGAAATACTTGATAACTTTTATAATGGACTAACCGATGCTTCCAAAGACCAACTGGATAGTTGTGCTGGTTGTGTTTTCAGGGAAAGAACTGTTGAGCAAGTTGAATTGCTACTGAATAATATATTGAGTAATGAAAATGATATGACACTTCCTGAACCAACTCCGAAGCCAACTCCGAAGAAAAGGGGTATTCTATTTCTCAGTATTGAAGATATGCAAGAGGCAAAAAAATCTATGAAAGAAAAAGGTATTAAAGCTGAAGATGTAAAAGATTTACCGCCTATTGAAGAAATACATGGTCTTGATAACCCGACATAGGTAGTAGAGGTAAAATCTCTCCATAGATTTGATGAAGGTGATATTCCTCATAATTAGTCTGCTAGTCAATACTTGGATGAGTTTGATAATTTTATTGTTAAACAAGAAAATTTCAATGCTTATGTCAGTAGACAACTGAAAGATAATGCTTACATGCTTGACCACTTGGGTGATTATATGAGTAGAACTATTAATGATCTTAAGCTTATTAGTAAACATGCTTCGATGGTTACAACTCAAGTAGAACAAGTACTTGAGGCTCAAGATGATATGCTTAATGAGTTGAATAGTAAGAACAATGACAATGCTATTAGGGTTATGACTAGAGGTAGTAAGATGACCCATGAACCTTTGTATCCCGAGGGCCATCCTAAGATAATTGAGCAGGACTCTTAGAGAATTAATACTGATGCACCTGAGCCTCGTACTAAAAAGAAAAAGAAAACTAATAGGACTTTGCATGCTAGTGAACCTGCTATAGACACACATGAGAATCCCAATGATATTTCTATTTCTGATGCTGAGACAAAATCTGGTATTGAACATGAACCTAGTGCTAATGTTAATGATGATGTTCATGTTGATTCTCAACCTAGTAATGATAATGATGTAGAGATTGAACCTGCTGTTGATCTTGATAACCCACAATCAAATAATCAACGTTATGATAAGAGAGATTTTGGTGCTAGGAAACATGGTAAACAAAGAGAACCATGGGTTCAGAAACCCATTGCGACGCCCCCGATTCAATCGTACACTAATCATACACGCAAACGTGTACGATCAAGATCAGGGATTCACGGTAAGATATCACAACACAACTCTACAAATAAAATAAGTTATACAAGCATCATATTACAAGTCAGGGGCCTCGAGGGCTCGAATTCAAGAGCTCGATCATAGAAAAGTCAGTGGAAGCAACAATATCTGAGTACAGACATAAGTTAAACAAGTTTGCCTTAAGAAGGCTAGCAGAAACTGGGATACAGATCGAAAGAGGCGCAGGCCTCCTGCCTGGGATCCTCCTAAACTACTCCTGGTCGTCTTCAGCGGGTTGCACGTAGTAGTAGGCACCTCCTGAGTAGTAGTAGTCGTCATCGACAGTGGAGTCTGGCTCCTGGCCTCCATCGTCTGGTCGCAGCAATCGGGTATAGAAAGGGGGAAAGGAGGGAGCAAAGAAACCGTGAGTACTCATCCAAAGTACTCGCAAGCAAGGAGCTACACTACATATGTATGCATTGGTATCAAATGAAAAAGGGGGTATAATATGTGGACTGAACTACAGAATGCCGGAATAAGAGGGAGATAGCTAGTCCTTTCGAATACTACGCTTCTCTTAACCTCCATCTTGCAGCAGAAGAAGAGAGTAGATAGTAAGTTCACCAAGTAGCATCATGTAGCATAATCCTACCCGGCGATCCTCTCCTCGCCGCCCTGTTAGAGAGCGATCACCGGGTTGTATCTGGCACTTGGAAGGGTGTGTTCTATTAAGTATCCGGTTCTAGTTGTCATAACGGCAAGGTACATCTCCAAGTCGTCCTGTTACCGAAGATCACGGCTATTCGGATAGATTAACTTCCCTGCAGGGGTGCACCACATTTCCCAACACGCTCGATCCCCTTTGTCCGGACACACTTTCCTGGGTCATTCCCGGCCTCGGAAGATCAACACGTTGCAGCCCCACCTAGGCACAACAGAGAGGTCAGCACGCCGGTCTAAATCCTATGGCGCAGGGGTCTGGGTCCACCGCCCATTGCACACCTGCACGTTGCGAGGGCGGGCGGAGAGCAGACCTAGCAACCTCCATTACAAAGGAAGTTGTGTTACGCGGTCCAACCCGGCGCGCGCCGTTCAGTCACTGACGTCACGAAGGCTTCGGCTGATACCACGACGTCGAGTGCCCATAAATGTTCCTGTGTAGTTGGTTAGTGCGTATAGGCCAGTAGCCAGACTCAGATCAAATACCAAGATGTCGTTAAGCGTGTTATATTGAAGTAACCGCGAACGCCGACCAGGGCCTGGTCCACCTCTCTCCTAGGTGGTCTCAACCTGCCCTGTCGCTCCGCCACAAAGTAACAGTCGGGGGCCGTCGGGAACTTAGGGCCACCACTACCTGGATGGAGCCACTTGTCCTTTCAGCCCCCTCATCAGAATCACATGCAGGTACTCTACAAGCCGACCCGACTTTAGTCACCACCTGTATAGTATGTATGAATGTACCCGTGATCACCTCCCGAGTGATCATGACCCGATCGTATAGCATGGCAGACGGACAAGAATGTAGGGCCACTGATGATAAACTAGCATCCCATACTAAGCATGTAGGTTTGCAGGTAAGGGTATCAACAGTAGTAGCAAGTACAGGCTATGCATCAGGATAGGATTAACGGAAAGCAGTAACATGCTACACTACTCTAATGCAAGAAGTAGAGAGAAGAGTAGACGATATCTGGTGATCAAAGGGGGGCTTGCCTAGTTGGTCTGGCAAGAGAGAGGGGTCGTCAACACCGTAGTCGTACTAGGTAGCAGCGGCGTCGGTCTCGGTGTCTAGCGAGAGAAGAGGGGGGAAGAAACAATAAATATTAAGCAAACTAATGTATAGTGATGCATGACATGACAAGTAGCGGTGCTAGGGGTGCCCTAACGCGGTAAGAGGTGGTACCGGTGAAGGGGGGAAACATCCGGGAAAATATCCCCGGTGTTTCGCATTTTCGGACAGATGAACCGGAGGGGAAAGTTGCGTGTTCGCTATGTTAGGGATGTGTGACAGACGAATGAGCTGTGTATCCGGATTCGTCTCATCGTACTGAGCGACTTTCATGTACAAAACATTTTCATCTGAATTACGAATTATTTTATATGTTTTTTCAAAGTTTTAATATTTTTTGGATTTATTACTAATTCGAATTAAAAACCGAATATACGTTTGTTACCTAGTGCTATTCTAGCCACAATGTATGACAGTGGGCCTAGTGGGCATGGTTTGGCCGAGTCAAAGATTAACTGGTGCATATATGAACAATGTATGTGGGTCCAAATTGTCATTGACATTTAGTTTAACAAAATGTTAATTAATTGAGGTCGTCCCACATGTCATTTTCTATGCACTAACTAATTAACAATTTAATCCCAAGCTAAACTAATCTAACTAAGCAAGGGCCGGCCTCACATCAAGTGGATGTACCACGGCTGTGGTAGGCATGGGCACACAAGCCACGATGGCCATTTCCATTAGTAGCAGCAGCAAAAACGCATCAACATGGCCATGGCTAGCATGAACATCAGTAGGAGCGAGGAGCAGCCCGTTGTGCCCAGAATCAGCAAGCAGCAGCACTAGCGCAGCAACAATGGCGACAGGGAGCAGCAGAGCAACACAGTAGCAAGAAAAACTGCAGGCAGGGCCACGGGAGCGCGGACGCGTGGGCAGGCGCAGGGGAGCAGCAGCGTGGGTGCGCGTAGGGCGCAGCCAGGGCGCGGCCACCGGCAGGAGCAGGAAGGCACGTGCGCATGCTCGGAATTTCGAACGCGGCCATGGACGATGAAGACCGAGCTCGGGGACAACCGCAAACGGTGACAAATCAAAGGGGAAAGGTGGGGAATTAGCAGAGGATCTCACCGCGAGCTCGGAGGTCCGGTTGGGGAGGCCGGAGATGGACCGGAGCTGGGCGAATCAACGGCGAGGTTGTGATGGCGGCGACGGAGAAGACCGGTGATGGCGAGCTTGACGGTGTCCTGACGATGAACCGAGAGGCAGAGAGGAAGGAGATGACGATGGTGGGGCTCCTGGACGCCTTCTCAGGGAGTGTGGAGGTTAGTGGCCACGACAACGGTGATGGCCATGGTGGCTGCAGCTTCGTGTGGAGACGAACGCGGCGACAACGATGCGAGGGGAACGAATGGCGAGGCTAGGGTTGGTCCATGGCTCGGGGCAATTTTATCCATCTTGGGGGCTCATTGGATGGCGGACACGGCGGCATCGGCGGGGTGGATGGCCGCCACGCCATGCCTTCTGTACAGAGATTGAAGGAAGGGAGAGGTGGGCTGGGCTTGTACTATTCATGGTGGGCCAAAGTGCACAGGAGAATCGCATTTTCCTTTGCTGTCAAACTTTTGTCTCGGTTTTCTAATTATTTTAGGCACTAAATGATATTAGTTCTACAAGATACTGCACATATAATTCAACTACAATATTTTGGGTGTTACACACAAGGTTTATTTTTATTTGGGAAAGTTTATGCATTTTTTTATTTTGAAAAGGTCATTTTATTTTCTGATAAACCACTAAATAATTTCCTATGAATTTATTTGTGAGACCAATGAAGTTGGTTTCAACATGAAGATGGTCAGGGGAATTTATAGGATTATTCGAACATTTTTTTGTTTTACTGTTCAAGAATAAAAAAATTCACTTGCAATTTAAAATTGAATTTGACTCTGATTTCTATCAAGTGGCAACTTAGCTTAGCAAGCCTGGTGACATGGCATCATTAGGGTGAGGATGGCATCATTAGGGTGAGGTTATTGTAACTAACCACCGGGGGTGTTACAAATCTCCTCCACTACAAGAAATCTCGTCCCGAGATTTAAGAGGTAGTGTAAGGGGGAAAAGTCTGGTAACGAATCTGGTGAATCTTTTTGGTCTTGGTTGCTCTTCTCGAAGAGGTCGATCCATTACATTGATGTCTTCATTCCTCTGTTTTAGGTCCTCATGATGAAGTCGGCATCTTTTCTTCGGGAACTCCATCATACTTACGTAAAAGGATAAGGGGTATCTTAGGAAGAACTGACCTCTACAAAGTCGATTAGCTGGTAGATAACACCAGGGAAGGTAGTGGAAAGTAACTCCCGAATTGAAACTTAAGAGATTATGAGAGCAAAGTAAGATAACATGAGAGGTTTCGAGCGAGCAGGCAATCGTTCGGTGCCTAATCAGAAGGTGAAAGGGCTTCAGGGCAATGAGAATAAGTATTGCGTATGATACCATAATAGATCACTAGGAAGGTGGCTCGTGAATTACATACGAAACCAAGCGCAAGGGATAACTTTGAAACATGTATGTATAGGAGAGTCAGGTTTCGATCCTATGGAACTATGGGTTATGGGCCCACCATGTGGTTTAAAAGTAGGGAGGGCACTTTCTTCCTGCACAATCATGATAGCAAGGCATGTCAGAGAAGAGACTGTCAGTTATGTCGGCAATAACATCAGTACCAAGGGTGAGGGACGAAGAGAACCACTTTCCTTCTTGTTGAACGAGGCGGACCAATAGGCAAAGTTCTCGTCCATCGGTGGCTTCCGGAATGTCATCAATAATAGTAGCAGGGTCTTGTTGACAGAATTGTACACCGAGGTGTTTACATAAGCATGAGAATATTACTGCTTAGATCATATAGATCACAATAAACGTTAAACCAACCAATGGAAAGGAAAATATGATTATCAGATTAAACAAAACAATGGAAAGGAAAATGTGTTTAAACACATATTTCAAGGGTATATCCTTCCCAAGGACAAGCAGAGCATGATATCCATGACAGGATATAATGTAGAAAACTCTTTAGGTAGGGGAGAGAAATTTCATGACATTACCCATACAGCGGTGTTTGGATAATTGAGCAGGAAACATTTAGCATTGGGATTCAAATGTTCTTTTTGAAAATCAGAGTACCATAGACATGCTTTGAGATAGCATTGACATGGTTAACAGGTGAAGAAGATTAGACTTTGGAAATACAAAGGATCCATCAGGAATAACTTGTAGAATAAATCTTACAATTTCTTCGTGGAAGAATGGATAACCTTGCTGAAAAGGAATCTATAACAATGGGGCCTTGGGCCAGGTGTGCTAGGCATGACATCACCTTACCGGGTCACATAAAGAGCAATGTGATAGCTGTTGGAAATATATTCCAACCATCATATCTGACCGAGATTCTGATATGATTGGTGTTAGGATAACTCAGACTCGGGATGCCTGAGAAGAGAGGTGCAACACAAATTGTCGAGATGACATTGTAAGGTTCTCGGGAAATGAACTATGGAAGTGAGTTCCGGAACAAGAGTTCATCATTAAACCAAGGAGAGGACGAGGAGGTGGCTGATGAACTCAGCAACAATTCATTGGGATTTCCAAAAGATGAATTTCCAAAATTATGTGAACAAGGAGATAGCATTTGTCGGATCAAATGATATAATGAGGTATGCTCGAGGAAAACACACACTATTAAACATTGGTTGAAAAGCGCACCCGAGATATGGGCTTAGGTAGTACTATTAATGTTAGAACGGTGATTCGATAACCAATGGTCTAAGAATTAAATATCGACCATTAACTTCAAAGCAATAGGGCTGCTAGAAGTTTCAAAGTCGCACATCATAGTTCAATTGTCGGTTTTCCGATTAGAAACAACACGGGGACCAAGGAATGAACGGATATGGCAAGAAGTATTACCTGTATCAAGATCTCTTAAGATGTGGTGAAATTCTCACGACTTTCTTGACATAATATATGGTAATACTCCAAGGTAAAGAAGAACAAATGTTGGATAGCAAGGATCTCAAGGTATAACACAAAACACGAATAAATATGTGTTGAACGAAAGGCAATAAAGTGGTCGATGATACCACAAATCATCGAGGGCAAGGATGGTATTCTTCATCATGAATTTGATTGATATCTTGAAAGGAGTCAAAATGTTGATGAGGATCACGACAAATTTTGTCGAGAGATTTTATAAAGATGTAATCCATCAGCGATGACATCAAGTCAAAGGAATGATGAAGCAAGAGGTTACTGGAACCACAGGTACGACACAAACTCGGAATCAAGTTGTTTTTGTTTGAGGTGAAACGATAAGACGAGGAAATCGATGTAAGCTTAGCTCATCGTTGAAAGTTGGGCTCCGGGATAAGGACCCGGTAGCACAGTTAAAATTAGTATGATAATGATATAGCAGATCAAGCTAGGAATGACTTGAAGGATTATTAAACTCGTAAGCAACAAAACTACTTAGAGTTATTGAATCAGAGTGCAGAATCGGTTCATATATTCCTGTTCTCGAGTGAAATAACTCAGAACACGGGGGGAACCTAAAATCGGTGAGAAGAAATACTAGATGAAGACTCATAGGAAGCAACACAGTTCTTTGATATTCTCGAGGTATAGGAGGGTATCACTCGAAGAAAAATTGACATAGGGGTTGCGGATATGTATTGATCCGCAGAAGGCAAGTGTTTTCACTTGCTTGAGAAATGGGAACAAGTAGAAAATATGGTCGGAACCACGATTGCAAAGGATCAACTCACAGACACCAGATGATATTATATCAAGGGAACAGTTATTAGTACAAGAAGCTTCTATGATTGGATCTACATCGTTTCCATGGGCATGAACACAAAGTCCAAGGTCGACTCCCACTTCTCCAATGCATAACCTTTCATTCACTTCTCGCGTTTGATGAAGTTTCAGTGCTAAAATTTTATCTAGCAAAATACCAGAAGAGTATGACTCGTGAAAACTTTCGAGTTCACATATATTAAGGAAGGCATAGGTTCAACCCATCGGGGCATCATGGAAACATAAACCACAAGCTTCAATAGTAAATATCACCAGCTCGAAGGCATAGCATGGTTGGCCAATCAAGGAATAGGACTTACCAATGGCATTATGTATCAGGGAAAGAACTTCCAAAGTGATTGAATATGAAGGACGTTGTCGGATAAAATACAACAAAGGATCCGATGGTCCACAAGGGATCTGATGTGAGCATCGGTACCCAACCAGAGGGAGAAAGAATGCAAAGAGATCAGATTATAGAAACAACTGAGTAACTCAAAGTTCAAATGCAAAGGAATTATGAATTCCAAGACAAGGGATCAAATACAATGCTCTGATTAGGGATGGATGAGTTGAATAGCCTTAGGGGTACAATCGATGGCAAAATTTGATTGGTCGAGATCCAGCTCATGTTCAAAATGACGTCCAAGCCAGAAGGATGATTTCTAGGATCTGGTTGAGGATTGCGAGCATTCGCACTTATTGAATCAATGGGCTCAAAATGATAGTGGTAAAGGATGCCAATAAGATTACTATACTTATGGGATTGCCCATAATGCAAGCAAGCAAGAATTTCAAGAGCAATAAGCTGCTAAGGATTTTTGGAAGATCAAACAGTATTTTGAAGAGTTTGGTAAAACACATGAACAACTCGGGAGAAACAAATCCTCGGTGTGTGTGTGAGGATTAATTTGTAGGTGTATTCAGGTGACAAGGAACTGCAAGGCAGTAGGCATAAAGTATTCTTGAAACCATAGAGAAAACTTCGGAATCTTCTGATGCAGCAGACGATCATCTGTAATAAGGGGCTCTCCGAAAGGAAGTAATTATGAGAACCTAGAGTTAGAGTTAGCAAAATATTTTAACCCAAATAGAGGAGAGATTAGAATCCCAGAGTACGGATCAAGGAGTAAAAGATCCTAATACCACCCAAATGGCGACGTGGGCCCGTAAGGCACACAACCATGTTAGTAAAAGGTTTTTTAATGTCAAGACTCGACTTCGGCCAAGAAGTGTGGAATAGGGATTCCTATAGGCAGTCATCTCTGATACCAACTTGTGACGCCCCCGATTCAATCGTACACTAACCATACACGCAAACGTGTACGATCAAGCTCAGGGACTCACGGGAAGATATCACAACACAACTCTACAAATAAAATAAGTCATACAAGCATCATATTACAAGCCAGGGGCCTCGAGGGCTTGAATACAAGAGCTCGATCATAGACAAGTCAGCGGAAGCAACAATATCTGAGTACAGACATAATTTAAACAAGTTTGCCTTAAGAAGGCTAGCAGAAACTGGGATACAGATCGAAAGAGGCGCAGGCCTCCTGCCTGGGATCCTCCTAAACTACTCCTAGTCGTCATCAGCGGGCTGCACGTAGTAGTAGGCACCTCCCGAGTAGTAGTAGTCATCATCGACAGTGGCGTCTGGCTCCTGGACTCCATCGTCTGGTCGCAGCAATCGGGTATAGAAAGGGGGAAAAGAGGGAGCAAAGCAACCGTGAGTACTCATCCAAAGTACTCGCAAGCAAGGAGCTACACTACATATGTATGCATTAGTATCAAATGAAAAAGGGGGTATCATATGTGGACTGAAGTGCAGAATGCCGGAATAAGAGGGGGATAGCTAGTCCTTTCGAACACTACGCTTCTGGTAATCTCCATCTTGCAGCAGAAGAAGAGAGTAGATAGTATGTTCACCAAGTAGCATCATGTAGCATAATCCTACCCGGCGACCCTATCCTCGTCGCCCTGTTAGAGAGCGATCACCGGGTTGTATCTGGCACTTGGAAGGGTGTGTTTTATTAAGTACCCGGTTCTAGTTGTCATAAGGTCAAGGTACAACTCCAAGTCATCCTGTTACCGAAGATCACGCTATTCAAATAGATTAACTTCCGTGCAGGGGTGCACCACATTTCCCAACGCACTCGATCCCCTTTGTCCGGACACACTTTCCTGGGTCATGCCCGGCCTCGGAAGATCAACACGTCGCAGCCCCACCTAGGCACAACGGAGAGGTCAGCACGTCGGTCTAAATCCTATGGCGCAGGGGTCTGGGCCCATCGCCCATTGCACACCTGTACGTTGCGAGGGTGGGCGGAGAGCAGACCTAGCAACCTCCATTACAAAGGAAGTTGCGTTACGCGGTCCAACCCGGCGCGCGCTGCTCAGTCGCTGACGTCACGAAGGCTTCCGGCTGATAGCACGACGTCAAGTGCCCATAATTGTTCCCGCGTAGTTGGTTAGTGCGTATAGGCCAGTAGCCAGACTCAGATCAAATACCAAGATCTCGTTAAGCGTGTTATCTTGAAGTAACCGCGAACGCCGACCAGGGCCAGGTCCACCTCTCTCCTAGGTGGTCTAAACCTACCCTGTTGCTCCGCCACATAGTAACAGTCGGGGACCGTTGGGAACTCAGGCCCACCACTACCTGGATGGAGCCACCTGTCCTTTCTGCCCCCTCATCAGAATCACATGTGGGTACTCTATGAGCTGACCCGACTTTAGTCACCACCTGTATAGTATGTATGAATGTACCCGTTATCAACTCCCGAGTGATCACGGCCCGATAGTATAGCATGGCAGACGGACAAGAATGTAGGGCCACTGATGATAAACTAGCATCCTATACTAAGCATTTAGGATTGCATGTAAGGGTATCAACAGTAGTAGCAAGTACAGGCTATGCATTAGGATAGGATTAACGGAAAGCAGTAACATGCTACACTACTCTAATGCAAGAAGTAGAGAGAAGAGTAGGCGATATCTGGTGATCAAAGGGGGGGCTAGCCTGGTTGCTCTGGCAAGAGAGAGGGGTCGTCAACACCGTAGTCGTACTGGGTAGCAGCGGCGTCGGTCTCGGTGTCTAGCGAGAGAAGAGGGGGGAAGAAACAATAAATATTAAGCAAACAGATGCATAGCGATGCATGACATGACAAGTAGCGGTGCTCGGGGTGCCCTAACGCGGTAAGAGGTGGTACCGGTGAAGGGGGGAAACATCCGGGAAAATATCCCCAGTGTTTCGTGTTCTTGGACAGATGAACCGGAGGGGAAAGTTGCGTGTTCGCTATGTTAGGGGTGTGTAGCGGACGAACGGGATGCGTATCTGGATTCGTCTCGTTGTTCTGAGCGACTTTCATGTACAAAACATTTTCATCCGAATTACGAATTCTTTTATATGTTTTTTCAAATTTTTAATATTTTTTGGATTTATTATTAATTCGAATTAAAAACCGAATATACGTTTGTTACCTAGTGCTATTCTAACCACAATGTATGACAGTGGGCCTAGTGGGCATGGTTTGACCCAGTCAAAGATTAACTCGTCAATATATGAACAATGTATGTGGGTCCAAATTGTCATTGACTTTTAGTTTAACAAAATGTTAATTAATTGAAGTGGTCCCACATGTCATTTTCTATGCACTAACTAACTAACAATTTAATCCTAAGCTAAACTAATCTAACTAAGCAAGGGCCGGCCTCACATCCAGTGGATGTACCATGGCTGTGGGTAGGCATGGGCACACAAGCCACGATGGCCATTGCCATCAGTAGCAGCAGCAAAAATGCATCAACAAGGCCATGGCTAGCATGAACATCAGTAGGAGCGAGGAGCAGCCCATTGTGCCCGGAAGTAGCAAGCAGCAGCACTAGCGCAGCAGCAGTGGCGACAGGGAGCAACACAGCAACGTAGTAGCAAGAAAAACTGCAGGCAGGGCCGCGGGAGCGCGGACGTGCAGGCAGGCACAGGGGAGCAGCAGTGTGGGTCCGCGTAGGGTGCAGCCAGGGCGCGGCCACCGGCAGGAGCAAGCTGGCACGTGCGCATTCTCGGAAGCTCGAACGCGGCCATGGACGATTACGACCGAGCTCGGGGACGACGGAAAATGGTGACAAATAAAAGGGGAAAGGTGGGGAATTAGCAGAGGATCTCACCGCGAGCTCGGAGGTCCGGTCGGGGAGGCTGGAGATGGACCGGAGCTGGGCGAATCTATGGCGAGGTCGTGACGGCGGCGGCGGAGAAGACCGGTGATGGTGAGCTTGACGGCGTCCTGACGATGAACCGAGCGGCGGAGAGGAAGGAGATGACGATGGTGGGGCTCCTGGACGCCTTCTCAGGGAGTGTGGAGGTTAGTGGCCATGACAATGGTGATGGCCATGGTGGCTGCAGCTTCGGGTGGAGACGAACGCGGCGACAACGATGCAAGGGGAACGAATGGTGAGGCTAGGGTTGGTCCTTGGCTCGGGGCAATTTTATCCATCTCTAGGGCTCGTTGGATGGCGGACACGGCGGCATCGGCGGGGTGGATGGCCGCCATGCCATGCCTTCTGTACAGAGATTGAAGGAAGGGAGAGGTGGGCTGGGCTTGTACTATTCACGGTGGGCCAAAGTGCATAGGAGAATCGCATTTTCCTTTGCTGTCAAACTTTTGTCTCTGTTTTCTAATTATTTTAGGCACTAAATGATATTAGTTCTACAAGATACTGCACATATAATTCAACTACAATATTTGGGGTTCTACACACAAGGTTTATTTTTATTTGGGAAAGTTTATGCATTTTTTTATTTTGAAATGGTCATTTTATTTTCTGATAAACCACTAAAGAATTTCCTATGAATTTATTTGTGAGACCAATGAACTTGGTTTCAACATGAAGATGGTCAGGGGAATTTATCGGATTATTCAAACATTTTTTTGTTTTACTGTTTGAAGAATAAAAAAATTCACTTGCAATTTAAAATTGAATTTGACTCTGATTTCTATGAAGTGGCAACTTAGCTTAGCAAGCCTGGTGACATGGCATCATTAGGGTGAGGATGGCATCATTAGGGTGAGGTTATTGTAGCTAACCACTGGGGGTGTTACACCCATGCCCTTTCCTCCTAAGCCATCCAAGAAAAAGGATGATGAGGATTTTGAGCGCTTTGCTGAAATGATTAGACCCATCTTTTTGCGTATGCGTTTGACTGAGATGCTTAAAATGGCTCATTATGCTAAGTACATGAAAGATATTGTTACTAATAAAAGGAAGATATCAGAAGCTGAGATTTCCACCATGCTTGCTAATTATACTTTTAAGTGTGGAATACCAAAGAGACTTGGAGATCCAGGAGTACCAACTATACCATGCTCCTTTAAAAGAAACTATGTTAAAACTGCTTTATGTGATCTTGGAGCCAGTGTTAGTGTTATGCCTTTCTCATTGTATCATATTCTTGAATTGAATAAGTTGACACCTACTGAAATCACTTTGCAAATGGCCGATAAATCAACTGCTATACCCATCGGTATTTGTGAGGATGTGCCTGTTGTGGTTGCAAACATTACTATCTTAACGGACTTTGTTATTCTTGATATTCCCGAGGACGATAATATGTCGATCATCCTTGGTAGACCCTTTTGGAATACTGCAGGGGCTGTTATTGATTGCAACAAAGGCAATGTCACTTTTCATGTTAATGGTAATGAGCATACGGTACACTTTCCGAAGAAACAACCACAAGTTCATAATATCAATTCTATTGGAAAATTTTCAACTATTACAATCGGAGGTTTTGAATTTCCTCTTCCTACTGTCAAAAAAGAAATATGATATTCTTATTGTTGGGGAAATGCGTATCCCCGTTGAGGTAACCTAGTATTATTCGAAAGTTCTCCGGTTTCATGTCACTTGGAAGAAGTTTATTAATAAGACTTGATCAACATTGTTAATGGATTCCTTTTGATGGGCATGAGATCGCTGAATTTAGAAGACACAACTCTCTGTTCCATCCTTTACTTTCGGTTATTTAGATTAAATAAAGCAAAAATAGTTTTTTCTGTCTGTTTTCTAAATTATCCATGCAATAAAAATGTCCCGAGAATAAAAGTTCTCCAAATGCCCTAAAATGCATGTATGATTTTTTATATATTATTTTAGAATTTCTGGTGCAACGAACACACTAGTGAGCCTCACCAGTTGGCCGCAATGGTGGAGGGCGTGCCCACCCCCCTGAGGTGCTCCCCATGACCTTGTGGGCCCCACGTGGCCCCCTCCACATATTCCAGCACCCATCCACTCCTTCCTCCAGAAAAAATCACTCCGTAGCTCAAACTCGTGTTCTTGCTCATCTTGCTGCCATTTTCGATCTCCTTGCTCAAAGTTCCATTGACAAAACTGCTTCGGGGGATTGTTCTTCGGTATGTGACTCCTCCAATGGTCCAAACAGTTTTTGTTCTAGTGCTTTATTTATTGCAAACTTTTGCTGCTTTGGTGACCCTATGCTTGAGCTTGCATGTCAAATTTATATGATCCAAAGTAGTTTTGATGTATGATATAGCCTCTAGGCACTTGTAGGAGTAGTTGCTATCAATTTTGCTAAGTTTTGTTCACTTTTATTTTGAGTCACTAAAAATTTCAGAGGAAGAAAAATGTCCAGGAAAATGTACCAAGGTGGTTCTTCAAGGAAGCAAGGACCAAGGCCTGTGATTCGTGAGCAGGACCTTGAACCACCAAGGGAAGCTCAAGTGAAGCCGTGTGAATGCCTGTCAGATGAATTTATGGATCGTGCAAGTTTCAAGGATGAATTCTATGCATATGTACAAAATGCCAGCCTCGAGGACTTCTTATCAGACCCGTGCTTACAGTATTATTATCTCATCGATTTCTTCATGCGGAGGTTTAAGTTTTCCTCCAAACATAATACTCATACTGTCTTGTTTGATCTTTATGATGAATCTTATACCATGGACCTACAAGACTTTTTTAATGCATGCAAAATCCCACAATGGGGTAGTCTTAGTGAGCCTCATAAATCTGAAGATAATGATTTCCTTGCTAGCATTACTGTTAGAGAAACTAGAAATATGACACAAGCAACCATAGGGGGCATTCACTTTCCTGCCATACATTATTTTGCTCTCTTTATTGGTAGGTGTATTAATGATAAACATGAGCATTGCCACATTTGCATTCTAGATCTTAGTGTCCTCAAGTGTGCAGTGTTAGGTGATAAACGATATAATCAGGGGGCCAATATTGCTAGGAGGTTACATCTTAATTCTAAAGATGGAGATTTATTTGGTGTGATTTATGCAATACGTTTAGCTAAATATTTGGGTGTACCTATAAGAGGGTATGTGAAAGTGCGTTATATCAACTAGAGGGGGGGTGAATAGGCGATTTTTATGAAAGTCTTCAAAACGTGGAAGTTATGAAGACAAACAGTAGAGATATGCCTATTACTATGCAGCGGAAGGTAGACTACACTAGGCAAGCCATGGTCAAGTATCAACAGAGTGAAAGCACAGTGACAAATAGCTGTAGTGTAATAAGGATCAGGTAGGAAGATGTTATGAAGCCAAACAGATCATTCACTCACGTTGTGAAGACAAAAGATAGAACAGACATGCAATGACTTCACAATGAGTAATCAGTAAGTAAAAGGAAGTGAAGATGAAACGAGTGACTCGTTGAAGACAATGATGTGTTGGACCAGTTCCAGTTGCTGTGACAACTGTACGTCTGGTTGGAGCGGCTAGGTATTTAAACCTTAGGACACAAAGTCCCGGACACCCAGTCCTGAACACGCAGCTCAGGACACCAAGACCTCACCGTATTCTCCTTGAGCTAAGGTCACATAGTCCTCGCCCAATCACTCTGGTAAGTCTTCAAGGTAGACTCCCAAACCTTCACAAACTTCGTTCACTGGCAATCCACAATGTCTCTTGGATGCTCTGAACGCGATGCCTAACCGTCTGGAGGATGCACAGTCCTCAAGTGTAATAAGTCTTCAGATCACACAGACAAGAAGACTTAAGTGATGCCCAATTCTCTCTGGCTCTGGTGGTTAGGGCTTTATCCTCGCAAGGAATTCTCTCTCAAAGGCTTCGAGGTGGGTTGCTCTCAAACGACAAAAGCCGTACTCTCAATCTGAGCAGCCAACCGTTTATGGTTGTAGGGGGTGGGCTATTTATAGCCACTTGGCAACCCGACATGATTTGTCTGAAATGACCCTGGGTCACTAAGGAACTGACACGTGTCTCAACGGTCAGATTTCAAACTCTCATGGCAACTTTACTTGGGCTACAAGAAAAGCTAACTTGTCTGGCTCTGGACAAGATTCGCTCTCATTGTCTTCACTCGAAGACATAGGTTTTTGGTTTAGGCATCACTTCAGTCATTCTGACTGGTTCTCCTGGACCCCACTTAACAGTACGGTGGTTCCTATAACTCAACACAGAAGAAAAAGAACTATGAAAGATCTAAGTCTTCGAGCTCCATAGGATTCATATCGTGTCTTCTTTTGTCATAGTCTTCAATGTGAATATCTTCATATACCACCTTTGACTTCAATGTCTTCATACATTTTTAGGGGTCATCTCTGGTAGTAAAACCGAATCAATGAGGGACTTCTACCTGTGTTATCCTGCAATTCTCACAAACACATTAGTCCCTCAACTAGGTTTGTCATCAATACTCCAAAACCAACTAGGGGTGGCACTAGATGCACTTACAATCTCCCCCTTTTTGGTGATTGATGACAAACTAGTTGAAGTTTTCAACAGGGAATATAGTCTGTGAAATTGTAAAGGATAAGGAATTGTCTTCATAAGTTGCAAGGGCTCCCCCTGAAGATGTGCATATAAGTTAATTTGCTTTTGGAATGCAAATGCACATGGCAGGTTGTACTTGTGGAGATCCACTTTAGCTTATGATGACAATCCACTATGCATGTGAAAGTATATGAAGATAATGACATGCATAATGGAAAATGGACGTCTGCAGAATGAGATAAGTGCGGAATTTATCTTCGCAAAACAGGGTGGCAAACAAGTAGCAGACGACCATCTGGTTTAAGTGATACAACTCATAAGAACCAAATGTATCAAAAACGAGAGTTGTAAGCACAAAGCAAAATATAAGGCACCCGCCCATATGAACCCGCTTGAAGACTATCAATCTCATATGCTTCTCCCCCTTTTGTCAGTAATGACCAAAAAGGTTTGAAGACATAGAGCCTCTACTCGTTCCCATGAGGAGTAGATGAAGTAGCAGGGTTGTTGATGTTGTTTGGCGGTGCAGAAGAGCTTGGAGGTGCTGAAGCAGATGGTGGTGAAGTAGCATCGTCTTCTTCCTCAATGATTCTGGCAGTGACTGTGGCAGCAGAGGAAGAAAACTCAGAGTCTTCAAGAGATGGAGTCCCCAGCAGCACAGCTCTTCGAGGAGGTGTGGAGTCAAATTTGAATCTCTCAGTGAAGCCATCCTCTTGAAGATCAGCTTCAGAAAGCATCATCGTTAGCCCTTTCCATGTGCGGCAACAGGTTTCATGGGCAACGAAAGCGTTCTTGGTGGCAAGATTTCGAGTGCGATTAACATCCACCAAGAGGCTTTTCATCTGACGCTTCAGCCAGTCATGATGCCTATCTTGTTTCTGATGAAGGGCCACAAGAAGCTCTCGGTCGTTGAGAACGCGAGTGCGCTTCTTGGGTCTTGAAGAAGTGGCACTGTCAGTGGCTTCAGTTGAAGCAGGGTGTGGTGCATGTGTAGTGCCAGCCAAAGGATACACCCGAGAAACTACTTCAACGCCTTCAACATTCTGAGTGAAGCTCTGATGTTCTGCATTCTGAAGACTTAGAGGTTGCTTGCCAGGCTCACAATATATGGCTTCAGTTGACATGTCCACGTCAGGCAGGAAGATCCGATGGTTGCGGGCTGAGGGCTGATACTTGATGGCGGAGTGTAGCTTGATCATCCGCATGACCCAAGGGGCGTAGAATTTCAAACCAAATAGATCCATGCCTGATGCAGCAAGTTGGCGTATGAAGAAGTCCTGTGCATTGAAGCATTTTCCATGAAGTATGTTGAAGACTAAAGTCTTCATTGCACCCTGAAGCTTGGCATTTGGAGAGTGCCCTTTGATAGGCCAGAGAGTCCGCCGGATGATGTGATAGATGGTTCTGGGTAGGTACTCAAGGTCTTCAATGAAGAACTCTGTGGGATACGCAGCATCTGGGGGCAATGGCTTCATCATGCTGAGCATTTGGCTCATATTAGGTTCTGGCCGCTGAAAGATGCTCTCAATAGCTTCAGCATGCAGTTGACAGCCTTGCTCAAAAAGATCGCCTGGAGTGGGCAAGCCAGTGAGCTCAATGATGTCAAATGCATTGGCTTCATGATGGACGTTGCCAGTCATCCACTCTAGGATCCAAGTCTTCGGATCTCTGCTGTATCCTTTGATGTGAAGGGTGGCATAGAATTGTAGTAGCAGCTCTTCATTCCAATGCTCTTCATCAGTGACAAACTGCAGCAGACCCACTTGCTTGAAGTAATCCAACGCTTCTTCTAGACAGGGCAGACCAGCTATAGCTTCAACGTCAAGGCGCTTGTGTGGAAAGATACGACCTTGGTTGTAAAGAATGCAAGAGTAGTAGCTTTGGTGAGGATAGCTCCAGAACCGATCAGATGATATCCTTTCTCTTGAGTAGGGGTTCTTGGAGCTATCGAAGAACGTGTTGTCTGCCCTGAAGCCATTGATGTTGAAGGAGCCAGGTGCTGATGCAGGACCTGGAAACCTTGGCAGTCTGGGGATTGGCTTCTGGACCTGAGGCCTGTGCTCAACATGATAGTTGAATTGGGGACCTGCAGCAGACTCAGGAACAGAGGTTGCGGGTTCAGTGGCTTCACTGTCTTCTGAAGCTTTTGCTGGGGAGGGCTCCACATTAGCTTCGTTGTTGGTTGTGGCAGCCTCAAGATTTTCATCCTCCGCTTGACTAGCTGGAGGGTCGGTCACAAGCACATTCTCCTGGAGAACTGCTTCTTGTGGAGCATAGGATTGGGCTCTTGTGGTGCTTCTTCTGCGGCTGATGCAGCCGGAATGTCTTCAGCATAGACTTGAGGCCTTGGACCTTTGCGAAGCCTGCGGAACGCAGACGACGCCTGTGGGGTTGGAGTGGGCTGGGCCTCATAGTCTTCTTCCTCTTGAGGGCGATCCGCCCATGAAGCATCCTGTGCAATTGGCGTCAGTGGACGACCAATGCTGATGAGTTCGCTGTGTTCTAACTGAGGAAGGGCTGCATCATCTTCTACATTGTCACGATGACCAATGTCTTCAGCAGCGATGGGATCAGCTGCTGGAATGTCTTCAGCTTCAGGAGCCTCTGTGGAAGCAGGCTCATGAACCGTCAGTTGACGTTCTGCGTCAGGGTGAACCATAGAAATAGGTTCAACTATCAAGGGCTCTGTGGGAGCAGCCCGAGCTTTCTTGATATTTCGCTTATTCTGAGTGGGGGCAGAAGGAGAGGCTTTAGAGTGTTTCCTCTTCCTAGCTTCAGCCTCTGCAGTTCTCGTCTTCTTGAGCTCTGAAGCGGTTGACCGGCTCTTTGGCTTCGAGCCAGTCGTTGCAGTTGGGAAGACAAGCGGAACTGCTTCCTGCCTTGGTGCCTCTGGTTCAGCTGGAACAGTCTTCTTCTTTTTCTTTGCGGCCATCTTGGGGTCGATGCCAGGACGCCTAAGTGCCTTGCGCTTCTCAGCCTCATTGTAGGCTTGCACACATCTGTCAGCCAGAGTCTTCATCCGCTCACGTGAACCCTGAGCTTCTGCACGCTTCTTCAGAAAGTTTTCCTTTAGCTCATGCAACATGATCTTGAAGCTCTTCACTTCTTGCACACTGAGCTTGGCCATATGCTTCTTGAACTGAGCTTTTTCATGATCAATTTTCTGCTTCAGTTCAACAATGCGCTGGGCAATAGCAAGTTCTGAAGCAATAGCGCCTTGGAAGGCGACGCTGAGGCCAACGGGCAGCTGTAGATCTTCAAAGCTGATGTTTGGTGTGGCAAACCACTCATCAATGAAGTTGTGGATGATGGCGACATCAAAGAGAGGCAGATTGTTGAAGATTTCTGCTTCTTCTTTGCTCTTGATGAGTTGCTCAAGAGCGTCATCTCCAAGATCTTCATCACTTGACAGATCAATGGCTTCACTGCACAGGATGGCAGCAGCTGTGAGCTCTTTGCCAGTGTGAGACAGAGGCATCTTGGCCTTCTGGTGCCTTGAGACGCGTGATAAGTCTTCAGACTGCACACTGTCTTTAGGAGGTGTAGTCGCCAATGGCTTCGCCTTTGAGATTTTTGGTGAAGGGGCTGGCTTTGAAGCTTTTGGCTTCTTCAACTGCTTCGGCTTCAGCACTGCAGGCGCTTCATCAGACTCAGTGTCAGCTGCAGGCTCATTCACTGCAGTCCCTTGAACTAAGATGTAGGTGATGAGGCCTTCAAGGTTGGCATACGGACCGATGACATTGGGTTCTGCTTCTCGTGTGCCATCTGCCCTTGGTGCTGAGGGACCAGGGTTGAAGTCTAACCCAAATTTCTTCTTGTTCTGCTTCGCTGAGTTTTGGGCAAACTGGAAGTTGCACTTGAACAGATTGTCGTCATGACACTAGAGTAGTGACGACGGATGTGCATCATCAAGCTGTGGCCCACGAACCATGCATGGATAGAAGCTTTGGGCAATAGCTTCATCTCTGGACTTGGGTTGGAGATTCTTGTATAAGATGTCTCCCCACGGTCTTTTGATAGCGCTTTTCTCAGCATACTCTTGGGTTGTGAAGCGGTACTTGAACCATTGTTCTGCCCAATAGCGTCGAATCCATTGGATTCGGGTCTTGCGCTGACCATAATCCTCTTCAGGATCTGTCTTATACATTTCTGCGAGTTCATCAGGCAGATCTTTGGATGTTCCGCCACGATGTTTTCTGCCCCCCTTCCTTGCTGCTTTCTCTGAAGCCATAAACTTTAACTTGAAAGGATTCAAGACGTTCAAAGGCTTCAAAGGCTTTCTCTTGCTGGACAACAGGAACTGGCTTCAGGAGAATTTATGTGATGCTGTAAGAATTCTGCAAATGGATGCAGACTATGAGAACCAAAGGATTCTCCCACGGACATGTACCTGTGACAGCATTAAGGTGCGAGGGAAGGGGAAGAGGTCATATGCATTCTCAGAAGATTTTGAAGATAAATCAGTTTAGAAGACATTGACCTCATCGTGCGAAGACATTCACTCATAGATAAGAAGTTGGTTCCAGATTTGTATGAATCCACAGATCAGTACAAGTGAGGAATCTAACTACTTTGTGAAGCACAAGTGAATATACTAGGCATGTTATGAGATGCAGTTTGAGAGAGATCTAGCTTGTGTGAACAGAAACTTCTTGTGGTAGAAAGTGACAGATTAATAGGATCAACGGTGCTGTAAAAAGCCAGTTTTATTTACCACACCGAGAACTGCTAGATCGAGCGAGAGATGAGGCCGAGCAGTTCACTCGTCCGTGCCCTAACTTGGCGACGGAGGAGACCTACGGCGACGGCGGAGAGGACGATGTCCGTGGTCGGCGTGAAGACGGCGTCGGAGAGGTTGCGGCAGCGAAGCGCTTCGTCGCCGGCGTCGTCGAGAGCTAGCGGTGGCGCTAGGGTTCGTGCGAGGGTGGAAGAAGAGATAGTTACCGCTGTGAGTGTGTATTTATAGGCACAAGGGCGGCACTGTGCTATTACACAGGTGCCCCTGGCGATTCGCATCTGAGGAACGCGTGGCCAGTTTGCGGAAGTTTGGGGTTTGTTCCACGTCCCACGCACGCCTGGATTGTCGGGTGGTCGTTCCTGCTTCTCCGGATTTTATGTGGAGGAATGAGCATTGAAAACGGACTTTATGGTTATCTCTATATCTTCTGCTGACAAGGACGCAGTGAAGACATTCGACAGTTTCAATAGAATGCATATGACTTAGAGAGATAGAGTTTGAGATAGAAAGCATAGAGAAGTTTGGGGTCCGATCACATTCACTTAGTTCAAAAGATTCAACACGAAGATATAGCTATAAGTGAATGCTGTAGAGGACAGAACACTGCATATATATATATATAATCCAACATAGTGAAGATAATCATGAAAATATGTTGAGTTCGAAGCTAAACCAAATGTGAAGACATTGCAAGGTAACGCCATGAGAGAAACACTTCAAAATAGAACGTTTGGTGGTGGCGTTACCCACCGTATAGGAAGTATTAGACCCAGACACGGCGCACAATTATCGTGGCGCTCCGAAGTCAAATTCGACATTAATGTATTCACACTTAGAATGTATGTCTTCATTGATTGAAGATATACTTCACTTCGTGTGTTGCACATCTAAGTCATCAATATGCATAAGGGTTAGGATGTGTGCCTGATCACATGACATTTGAGGATTCCAGGATATTTAGCTCACACCGTAACTTGCAAAACCTCTTCTCATCCAAGGGCTTGGTGAAGATATCTGCCAATTGCTCTTCAGTGTTGACATGTATGATATCAATGTCTTCCTTCACAACATGATCTCTGAGAAAGTGATGACGAATTTCAATGTGCTTTGTCTTCGAGTGCTGAACTGGGTTGTTGGCAATCTTGATGGCGCTTTCGTTGTCGCAGTAAAGTGGCACTTGCTTCAGATGAATGCCATAGTCCTTGAGTGTTTGCTTCATCCATAGAAGCAGAGCGCAGCAAGATCTAGCAGCAATGTATTCAGATTCGGCAGTGGAGAGAGATACACAATTCTGCTTCTTTGAAGACCAACATACAAGTGATCGTCCCAGAAAGTGACATGTGCCTGATGTAGACTTGCGATCAACTTTGTCACCAGCATAATCAGCATCCGAGAATCCAACCAAATCAAACTCTGAGCCCTTTGGATACCATAATCCTAGAGTTGGGGTGTAAGCCAAATATCGAAGAATTCGCTTCACAGCTAAGTGATGCGACTCCTTTGGTGCTGCTTGAAATCGAGCACACATGCAAACACTAAGCATAATATCTGGTCTAGATGCACATAGATAAAGTAAAGAACCAATCATGGAGCGGTATACCTTTTGATCGAACTCTTTACCATTGTCGTCAGGACCCAGATGATGTTTGGCTGGCATTGGTGTTGTGAAGCCTTTGCAGTATTGCATACCGAACTTCTTCAGGCAATCTTTGAGATACTTCTCTTGAGATATGAAGATGCCATTGCGTTGTTGTCGTATTTGAAGACCAAGGAAGAACTTCAGCTCCCCCATCATGGACATCTGATATTGCTCTTGAATCATATATCCAAACTCTTCACTGTACTTCTGATTGGTGCAACCAAAGATAATGTCATCCACATATATTTGGCACACAAACAGTTCACCATCATATGTCTTCGTGAAAAGAGTGGGATCTAGGGAACCAGGTATCATATAGCTCGCCTCCATGCTACAGCTGTTCAGGCAGTACCTGATGCGTCTTAGTACAACCCCAACTACAACTTTGGATATCCACTAGGCCAGTGGCCGTAGACCAACTTAGGCCAAAAGCCCAAGCTTGGGGGAGTACGTATTTCTCACGGACATTATATTCATGTTCACACATTCATTCCAGTTGTCGGTGTTCATACTTTTTGATTGTATTATCCATTCTAGTTTATTTTCTTTTTCCGCTTTCTTCTTGTGTGTTTGATAAACCTTAAGAAAAACCAAAAAAAATTAGTTGTAATTAGTTCACTTTCTATGCATGCTTAGTTGTAATATTAAAAGAAAACCCAAAAAGATTTCTCGGTCTTCTTTTGCTTGTTGGGAGCTTTCCCGCGCAAATAGTTTTTCTTGTCCTTGTTCTTCTTTCTTAAGAAACAAAAACTCCAAAAATATTTCAGTGTGTTTCTTTGAATTTCTTTTTCTTTGGGGGTAAAGAGGAGACGACCATGATGAAAATGTTGAGTGGCTCTCACATGCATTATTTTTGATCTAACAAACAGCCCATATTACCTTGTCTTCTCCTTTGAATAAATGTTTGCAAATTCCAGATTAGTCCAATGCACGTGCACTATTATTATTTCTCCACACCGTTCGATCGTGCAAGTGAAAGGCAATAATGAACTCGACCTATCTTGTTTTTGTAAATATGATTAGTTCATCATTCCTGGTTCAGCCTATTATGTATGAAACATGTTTTCAATGACAATTAGGGATTATAGTTACTCATGCCATGCTTAATTAGCTAGGAGTTTATAATGGTTTATCTTGCATTCCAACATGGAAATTAAAATGGTTGTGATGTAGTATGATAGGATGGTATCCTCCTTTGAATGATTCAAGTGGCTTGACTTGGCATATGTTCATGCATGTAGTGGAAAAAAAACTCAACATAGCCTCCACGATATTTATGTTCATGGTGATTTATATCCTACTCATGCTTGCATTCAATGTTGGTTAATCTCAATGCATGTTTATGACTGTTGTCACTCTCTAGTTGGTCGCTTCCCAGTCTCTTTCTAGCTTTCACTTGCACTAAGCCGGAATACTACTTGTGCATCCACTTCCATAAACCCCAAAGTTGTTCCATCTGAGTCCACCATACCTACCTATATACGGTATTTACCTGCCCTTCCAAGTAAATTTGCATGTGCCAAACTCTAAACCTTTAAATAATAATTTGTTTTGTATGCTCGAATAGCTCATGTGTCAACTAGGGCTGTAAATATCTTCCATGCTAGGTGGGTTATTCTCACGATGAGTGGACTCCGCTCATCATTCACGAGAAAATGGCGAGTAACCGGGATGCCCAATCCCTTGCTCAAAGCAAATCAAATTAAAATAATTGCAAACAAAACTCCTCCAGTATTGTTGTTAGTTGGACGGTACCCGTTGTTTCAGACTAGCCGTGGAGTGTGCTTGCTGGTGGTGGGGGAGTATAAACTTTACCATTCTATTTGGGAACCGCCTATAATGTATGTAGCATGGAAGATACCAAGATCTCTTGGTTTTTATGCTGACAATGAAAGCATATAGCTCAAAATACTATTCCTCTCTCTTTCAAAAACTCGAGCTCTGGCACCTCTGCAAATCCCTGCTCCCCTTTGCGAAGGGCCTATCTATTTACTCTTATTGCTAAGTCATCATCCTCTCATAAAAAGCACCAGTTAGAGAGCACCACTGTCATTTGTATGCATTGTTATTAATATATATTGAGTATGACTGTGAGTGGATCTCTTTTGCCATTAATTACAATGTCTAGTCAGTCCTTGGTCTTCACGGGTGCTCTGTATTTATGTTTTGCGGTCCGGGAAAGGGTGTCGTTGTCAAAACCGGCGGATCTCGGGTAGGGGGTCCCGAACTGTGCGTCTAAGGTCGATGGTAACAGGAGACAAGGGACACGATGTTTACCCAGGTTCGGGCCATCTCTATGGAGGTAATACCCTATGTCCTGCTTGATTGAAATTGATGAATATGAGTATTATAAGAGTTGATCTACCTCGAGATCATAATGGCTAAACCCTAGAGGTCTAGCTCGTATGGCTATGATAATGAATCTGTCCTATCCGAACTAAGTCCTCCGGTTTATATAGACACCGGAAGGATCTAGGGTTACACAAGGTCGGTTACAAAGAAGGGAATCGACATATTCGATCACCAAGGAGAGTCCCATCCGGACACGGGTGTTGTCTTCGGTCTTCGTATCTTCACAGCCCATCAGTCCGGCCCATGGCCAACAGGTCGGACGCCCGAGGACCCCTTAGTCCAGGACTCCCTTAGTAGCCGCTGAACCTGGCTTCAATGGCAAGGTATCTGGCGTGTAGTGCTGTCTTCGGCATTGCAAGGCGGGTTCCTCCTTCCGAACTCAAAAATAGTCTTTGGACGAATTGATCGTGTCCGGACCTCTAACACACACCACACACAACTGTAGAGAGAATATAATAATACACGATTCCAATCCGCTGACAACTTTTACAACATGACATCACGTCCATCCGGTCATAATTTCGAACCATTTTTTGCCTGCCGCTCCATGTTTCGAGACGCGGTTGCCATTGGTTGTCAAAGCAAAGATCGTGTCCCCTTATTATGGGATTCTCATCATTACGGGCATGGGTAACCAAACCGTGCCATTTACACAGCCCTTCGGAATATGCAAGTTTTAAGGTGAGCAGGGAGGCGTTTGATATTCACGGCCTTTATAAGGGGATAAGGATTCGTCCTCACTCACCCCTGCCTTCTCCTTCCTCTACCCATCCATTCTAGAGCTCCAGCGCCCAAGCCCTAGCTTCCTCCGCCTGAGAAAACACTCCAACCATGTCCGGATCCGGAGCTGGTGGCAAGTGGATGGCTTCTTCTGTCAAGAAGAAAGACATCAAGGAGCTTCGAGAGGGCGAATATCTGGCCAAGGAGATCGTTCACCGTCTCCCGGCTGAAGGACAGATCGTCCCTACCCCGGAGCCCCATGAGAGGGTTGTATTTCTCGCACATTTCGTCCGTGGGCTGGGATTCCCTCTCCACCCATTTTTCCGCGGAGTGATGTTTTACTACGGGCTGGACTTCCATGATCTAGCCCCCAAATTTATCCTCAACATCTCGGCATTTATAGTCGTTTGCGAGGCCTTCCTCCGTATCCCACCTCACTTTGGCCTATGGCTGAAGACTTTCAATGTAAAGCCGAAGGTGGAGAGAGGACAACATGTAGAGTGCGGAGGCGCCATGGTTGGCAAGATGCCCAATGTTACGTGGCCCGAAGGCTGCTTTGTGGAGACGGTGAAGGGGTGGCAGCCGGGGTGGTTCTACATCACCGAGTCGCGCGACACCAACTGGGCTGCGGCCCCCGAATTTCGATCCGGAGCTCCGCTGTGGCTCACCTCCTGGCAAGAGAAGGGCCTCGCCTGGGGCTCTTCGAGTGAGCTGACTGGGCTCCAGACATGCATTCAGAACATGATACCCAAGAGGATCAAACTCGTGGACGTGATCCAGGTTATGCTCATTCGCCGGATCCTTCTGTGCCAACGCCGGACTTGCTAGTTGTGGGAGTTCGATCCGGCCAAGCACCAGACGCTACTAGAGTTCTTCGGCACAACGCTCAAAGATATCTGGAAAGTGCTCTTCAAGGCCGGGGAGACACCACCGCCGATGACCGAAGATCGTGGGCTCAGCTTAAAGCGCCAGGCAAATTCGGTAAGTCTTTCATATATTCAAGGTATAGCCTTTACTGGCATATTTTGGGAAGGAGTCTAAGCCTTACTATCAATTTTAAGGCCTGGATTGACATAGCGGGGTGGATTAGTTGTCCAGCTCCACTTCCCGAAGATGAGGAAACCCCACTCCTAACGAAGATGCTATTTCCAGCACCTTATGATGTGCCAGAGAAGAAGGCCAAGAAGACGGCCAAAGGGAGCAGGAGTGGCCTTTGCCGAAAGGGTGCCTCGGACATGTCGTCCGAAGACGAGACTGACTCTTCGGTCACTGAAGATGACATCGAGGAGGAAGAAGAAGGTGGCTTCCCCCAGAGGGGGAAAGAAGAAAAGAGAGGCCTCCACTAATCTGGAGGCGAAGGCGCCCAAGAGGGGGAAGGGCTCCCTTGCAGATAACTCCGCATGGGATGTCGAAAGCAGTCCGGAGCGAATGCCCCGGACCAAGCCTCGGGCTGCCTCGTAAGTACCAAACCCCTATGCACCTCCCAATACCTGGCCTTTCCGGTTTATAATATTAATACGTTTAAACTATGCCATTATAGTCCGGCCAGCAATGGCTCCCTGCTATCCTCGACAGAGGGTTCGCTAGAATCAAAGGAGATGGCTACCATGTCTCCGCCGCCCGCTCATTCGCCCAAGGTGATGACGAGGTGGCATCCCAAAGGACCTTCCCAGACCAGGGGAGATTCCAGAAATCGTTAAGGTGGCGCCCCAGGATGACTCCTCGGCTGCCAGACACATGGGGGGAAAGGTCCCCATGGGGACTGGCAATGGGGGCGAAGTTCCCATTGGACCTCAGCTCGATACCATTCCGGAGACCTACACGGCTCTGGAGTCTAGCGAACTGCCTTCCCCGAAAGGAGGAGGTGTGCCTGTTCCACCGGTGACCTCTGTCCAACCAGAGGCACCGAATAATCTGTTGGAAGCGCTGCGAGGTGCCTCCATTGTGGATGAGCATCATGTCCTTATGGGTATGGTGATTGAAAAGGTTCAGTCCGCCAAAAGCGGACTGACCAAGGCCTGCACTAGCCTTTTAACAGGCTTTGAGGTAACAAATGTAGAAAAAATATCACAATGTGGACAGTCTGCTCTGTTAGGTGTCCAGAAAGGAAAAGCCGAACAGGGGATCAAAATAATTTTCGCAGGAGTCTAACATAATATGTCTATGTGAATAAGCAGTCATCGCTACTGGCTGATGCCGCTCATAGTGCGGAGGTCTTCGGACTGAAGCAAAGCCTGGAGCGGGCCGAGAAAGAGCTCGGCCTCGTGAAGAAGCAGCTGGAGGACATCAAAGGTATGCAGTAACCTGCGTGTATATTTATGAAGGATGAATTGTTCGTGCTGACTAAAGTGCCATGAACTTTATTAGGGGCCACGGCTGAGGTGGCGGCCCTCAAGAGGGAGTTAGAGAAGGCCAAGGACAAAGCGGCCAAGGAACACACCGCACGCGAGAAGCACGAGGCCCGGGTCGGCGAGGTTCAGCAAGAGCTTCAGGACTCCGTCAAGAAGTGCAAGTCCTTGGAGCGTGATTCCAAGACGCAAGTGTCCGAACTTGCGAAGGCCCTCCAGAGCGTGCAACAAGCTCGAGCCGAAGCCCAGAGCACCCTTCATTATGCAAAGCAAGTCTGTGAAGGAAGCGTTCCTTTTACTTACCCGAACTTGGAGGTCTCCAGGGGCGTTTACAGATTTGCCGCGCAGCGTATCAGACGCTGCCGAGTTCTATCGAGCCGAGGAAGCGAGTTCTATGGAGAAGCTATTCTGGTCTCAATATCTTGTGCCCGAACATCTGGTGTCCTTCAGCGACCATTTGAAACAGCTGGTCGAGTTGCACAAGGCGGCCGAGCTAGCCATGAAGGAGCTGATAGTCCGACGATGGACTACCGCGCCGATACCTAGCAGCTACTTCGGACTTGTGAAGCGGCTTGTTGATGCCTGCCCCTAGCTTGAGGTTATAAAGCGGTCGGTCTGTATCAAAGGTGCACAGATGGCCTTTGCCCGCGTCAAAACGCACAGGGCGAAGATGGATGCCAAGAAACTAATGACCGAGGGGCCACGTGAGGGCAAGGAGCACCGCCGACCCGAGTTGTATTTTGATGGTGTCCTGGAGGGATCCTGCATTGTTGCGGATCACTGTGCGAGAGACATTATCTTTGAATGAATGTATGCGATCTCCCTCTGACTTGTATGATAAACAAAGTGTTTATGCAATACAATGCTTGTTATGTTTTTAAATTTTTACTTCCTATGCGGCCGTGTTGTATGAAATCTGAGGGTTAACCAGTCGCCGGCTTCTGCCCCCACGTAGGTAGTACAGGGGTGTTCGGGATGTAATCTAAACAATCTTGATCCAATTAGATGGTCCTTGAAGGAGTTGTTTAGCGCAACGAACCAGGCAACCAGACTATGCGGCTGTAACGTCCTCACTTAGCCATAGGAGTGCGACAATAAAAACATGGGTGCAGCCCTAGTATCCGAACTAGAGTGCTATAAGCGTCTGATCGGGAAGTACCAATGCTTCGCGTAATGCCAAAGAAATCTCCAACGATTTGCAACCTCCGAATAGCTGACCGGCTCTCGCTGCATCATGACAGCCAGTTTTCGACTTTCTTTACTGAGGTGCTCCTTTGGATAAACCAAGGCACAATCGCAGTAGTTCTCCCTTTACTACCTTAGCCGATCTAGCGGAACCTAAGGTAGCAAGCACAGGAACCGGGCAACCCAACTATTGACCAAAGACATGATTCGGTGCCAATGCATATAATGCTAAATTCGAGGTGCCGAACTATACTTATAAAAAGTGTTTGGACTTTTGTTGCCGTAATGTGGGGTGCTATGAAGCCCCTGGCAAGCATCGAGTGTACCAAAGTGTATGGGTGCTACTTGATAGGATTATCCATAGGGGAGCTTAAAAAGAGAGAAAATAGAAAAGGTACGAAGGTAAAAAGCTGGAGTCCTACAGCTCCAGCCGCAAACTGTTCTCGTGCATTGATATAGGTAGTGCGATAAGCAACATGCTATTTGACATGCCGAAACAAAGGGTGGGCTGCAGGTGGGTCCTCAAAAACAGGTAAAGTTATCGTTAACAGAATCACCTAAAAAGTCCCCCATATGTCTGCGTTTCTCGCCGTCTTGGTGTGTTTATCCTTCAAGAGGACCGATGAACAGGCCATCTGATGGTGCCTGTGGGATTGAGACCTGAAAAGGAAACAAGTAAAGGTAAAAGTATGTGTGTATCTGATGTCGGTTGAGCTGTACTATGGACCACAAGCTAGCCATGCCTCTGTCGATGCCCATGAGATTTTTATTACGTACTTATGTACGCGCGGCACGAATGCCACCACTTGATCGGGACTACGACGGAGGCCGGATTGCTAGTTGAGCTCCTAATGAGCCGAGATCTCCAGCAGCAGAGTAGTTCGGACCCTCTTAACGGTGTCTGTGGGCTCGGCAGCCGAATTAAGGTTCTGCTTGAGAAGGCCGCTCTGTACTTCTGCTGCTAAGGCAGCTGTGTGCTCTCCTATACGGAGGGAGTGTTCCGTATTTCCGTTGACTGTTATGATGCCACATGGACCGGGCATCTTGAGCTTGAGATAAGCATAGTGTGGTACTGCATAGAATCGAATGAACGTGGTTCGTCCGAGCAGTGCATGATAGCTGCTACGAAAGGGGACGATATCAAAGATTAACTCCTTGCTTCGGAAGTTGTCCAGAGATCTGAAGACAACCTCTAGTGTGATTGAGCCCGTACAGTGGGCCTCTACACCTGGTATGACTCCTTTAAAGGTAGTCCTGGTGGGCTTGATCCGGGATGGGTTAATGCCCATTTTTCGCGCTGTATCCTGATAGAGCAGATTAAGGCTCCTACCTCTGTCCATAAGGACACGAGTCAGGTGGAACCCATCAATTATTGGGTCTAAGACTAGTGCGGCTGAGCCACCGTGACGGATACTGGTCGGATGATCCCGACGATCAAAGGTGATCGGGCATGACGACCATGCATTAAATTTTGGGGCGACTGGCTCTATCGCATTGACGTCCCTGAGCGCACGCTTGCGCTCCCTCTTGGGGATGTGGGTAGCGCATATAGTTTTCACCGTTTTGACCTGAGGGGGAAACTTCTTTTGTCCCCCTGTGTTTGGTTGCTGGGGCTCTTCGTCATAGTCCTTGCTTTGCGGTCCCTTTTCCTTGTTTTTGGCGTTTAATTTGCCGGCCTGCTTAAAAACCCAGCAATTTCTATTTGTATGATTGGGTGGTTTTTCTGGGGTGCCATGAATCTGGCACGGATGATCAAGTATGCGGTCCAAGCTGGATGGGCCTGAATTGTTCTTTTGGAACGGCTTCTTCGCTAACTGGGCTTAGAGCCCTGAATCCGGCATTGACTGCCGTGTCTTCGGTGTTATTACTGTTGTTTCGACGCTTGTATCTGTTGCGTCGAGACTTGTCTTTGCTAGTTTTAGCTTCAGGGTTGCCGGCGTCGCTTGATTGTTTTTGCTACGGGCCAACCAACTGTCCTCGCCCGCACAAAAGCGGGTCATGAGTGTCGTGAGGGCTGCCATGGATTTTGGCTTTTTCTTGGCCGAGGTGGCGAGCGAGCCATTCGTTGTGGATGTTGTGTTTGAAGGCTGCTAGGGCTTTGGCATCTGGACAATTGACGATTTGGTTCTTTTTAGTTAAGAACCTAGTCCAGAATTTCCTGGCGGACTCTTCAGGCTGTTGAACTATATGGTTTAAGTCGTCAGCGTCCAGAGGTGGAACATATGTGCCTTGGAAGTTGTCGAGGAAGGCTTCTTCCAAGTCCTGCCAGCTGCCAATAGAATTTGTAGGCAGACTGTTGAGCCAGTGCCGAGCTGGCCCCTTGAGTTTTAAAGGGAGGTATTTGATGGCGTGGAGGTCATCGCCGCGGGCCATATGAATGTGGAGAATAAAGTCTTCGATCCACACCACGGGGTCCATGGTTCCATCTTATGATTCTATATTCACGTGTTTGAACCCTTCTGGGAATTCATGATCCAAGACCTCATCGGTGAAGCAATGAGGGTGTGCGGTGCCTCTATACCGGGCTATATCGCGACGTAGCTCTGATGGAGTCCGTCTGCGGTTTTCATCCCCTGCATGACTAAGTTTGTCATGTCCGAAGAGGTGGTCGTCGTCGCGTGTCGAGGCGCGTCCTCCCGATCCGTAGATTGATCTAGTATGTCCTCCTTTATTGTTCAGGTTTTGCCGGAGGTCATATGTATGACCGTGGGCTAATTTACCTTTACCTGTGTGCTGAGGCGGGGCTGGCTGGTGTTCGTCATGAGTTGATGCTTTGTCTCGACCATGTGGTGGTCGGTCAGCCGCATTGTATGATGGAGGTATGTAGTTCAGCGCCTCCTCGTCAAATTGAGGTAGCAATTTGTGCTTTGGGTAGCTTTTGGCTGGGCACTTGAGGCCATACTCTTCGGCTGCTAGGACATCCGTCCATTTATCATTGAGCAGATCTTGGTCAGCTTGTGTAGCTTTTCAGACTCCTGCTCCAGAGGTCCCTCAGGCACGATGAAGTGGTCGGTGCCGAGGCTCACCTCATCCTCGGAGAGCGGAAGATAAATTCCATCCTCTAAGTTTTCGTGCGTGGCCTCCTTGCCAGGGCTACCCTACCCATCTTCCCATTCATCTTGTTCATTAGCTGTTTCAACGGAGTCTTCGTTGTCTTCGGCACCTTCTGGAGTATTATCTTCTCCTGTGCCGGTGTTGCTGCTTTTACTGCGGCGTGACTTAGAGCAGCGTCGCTGATATTTCGGAAGGTTTATCCTCGGATGGATCTTCCTTGTCATTGCCGCTATTCTCCTTTGGTGCATCCACCATGTATACATCATATGAGGAAGTGGCCGTCCAGCGTCTAGTGTACGGCGGGTCCTGGGCCTCTACTTCTCCGTCATCGTCGTCCATACCGTCGATGTCCTCGGAGTCGTAATCAAGTTCATCGGTCAAATCCTTGACCGTGGGTATGAAGTGGGTGGCGGGTGGGAAGCAAAATTCTCCATCGTCAGCCCCTAGTTCGAGCCGGATATAGTTCAGCTGTTAGTCATCTGCCAAGGACATGTTCTTTAACGAGTTTAGCACATCGCCCAAAGGCGAGTGCTCGAAGATGTCTGTGGCGCTGAACTCGAAGATCAATAAACGATCAAGTTCAGTGTCCGCGGGCTCACGTGGTTCAGAACTTACGGCCGGAGACGAGTCCGGAGTTCTGGTGACAAAGGTGTCATCGGAGGTTAATTCTATGTGCGGCTCCAATGTCGTGGAAACTGTGGCCTTCGTGGTGGGGTTGATTCTCCCGTCCGTGGATGGAGCAGCTTGCTCCGGATCTAGGGCCAGAGCGGTTACAGGAGCAATCTCCTGGATGTGGCCTGATGACAGATTTAGGTCATGATCATCGGGGTGACCGGGAGCGGTTACCGCGGTCTCGAATCCGGTGAAGATCAAGTCTCCACAGATGTCCGCAACGTAGTTCAAGCTCCCAAATCTGACCTGATGGCCAGGGGCGTAGCTTTCGATCTGCTCCAGATGGCCAAACGAGTTGGCCCGCAGTGCGAAGCCGCCGAACATGAAGATCTGTTCGGGCAGGAAAGTTTCTCCTTGGACAGCGTCATTATTGACGATTGAAGGGGCCATCAAACCTTGTAGTGACAGCACAGGGGAACTCTCAATGAAAGCACCAATGTCGGTGTCAAAACCGGCGGATCTCGGGTAGGGGGTCCCGAACTGTACGTCTAAGGTCGATGGTAACATGAGACAGGGGACACGATGTTTACCCAGGTTTGGGCCCTCTCTATGGAGGTAATAGACCCTACGTCCTGCTTGATTGTAATTGATGAATATGACTATTACAAGAGTTGATCTACCTGGAGATCGTAATGGCTAAACCCTAGAGGTCTAGCTTTTATGGCTATCATAATGAATCTGTCCTATCCGAACTAAG
The DNA here is from genome assembly GCF_003073215.2 of Triticum urartu. Classification (NCBI taxonomy): domain Eukaryota; kingdom Viridiplantae; phylum Streptophyta; class Magnoliopsida; order Poales; family Poaceae; genus Triticum; species Triticum urartu. The sequence goes on from NC_053028.1 coordinate 379,985,871, forward strand.
TCCTCCGGTTTATATAGACACCGGAAGGATCTAGGGTTACACAAGGTCAGTTACAAAGAAGGGAACCTACATATTCGGTCGCCAAGCTTGCCTTCCACGCCAAGGAGAGTCCCATCCGGACATGGGTGCAGTCTTTGGTCTTTGTATCTTCACAGCCTATCAGTCCAGCCCATGGCCAATAGGCCGGACACCCGAGGACCCCTTTGTCCAGTACTCCCTCAAAGGGCTACCGAGATACCATCTTGTTATATCATATCATGATTGTTTTGAGAAAAGTGTTGTCATCTGAGATTTATTATTATTGCTCGCTAGTTGATTATGTCGTTGATATGAGTAAATGTGAGACCTAAGAGTTATTGTGAATATGGTTAGTTCATAATTTTTGCTAAAAACTTGAATGCTGGCTTTACATATTTGCAACAACAATATCAAACAGAGTTTGTAAAAGTTTTTCTTTATCACTTTCGGTTTGTCAACTGAATTTCTTGAGGACAAGCACTGGGCTAAGCCTGGGGGAGTTCATATGTCTCCATCGTATCTACTTTTCGTAAATCTTTTTGCCCTTGTTTTGGCATCTAATTTGCATGATTTGAATGGAACTAACCCGGATTGACATTGTTTTCTGCAGAATTGCCATGGTGTTATTTTTGTGCAGAATAAGAAGTTCTTAGAATAACCTGAAACTTCACGGAGATAAGTTTTGGAATTAATAAAAAATATTGGCCAAAGAATCAGCAGTAGGGATCCCACACCCCAGCCATAAGGGTGGGGGGCGCGCCCTCCGACCTTGTGGGCCCCCTAGACCTCCACCGACCTCAAATCCAACTCCATATATTCTCTTTTGCGGAGAAAAAAATCGGAGAGAAGGATTCATCATGTTTTATGATACGGAGCTGCCGCCAAGCCCTATTCTTCCTCTGGAGGGCAAATCTAGAGTCCATTTTGGGCTCCGGAGAGGGGAATCCGTGGCCATCATCATCATCAACCATCCTCCATCACCAATTTCATGATGCTCACCGCCGTGCGTAAGTAATTCCATAAGAGTCATGATGCTCACCGCCGTGCGTGAGTAATTCCATCGTAGTCTTGATAGATGCTGGACCGTGATGGATTGGATGAGATTTACCATGTAATTGAGTTAGTTTTGTTAGGGTTTGATCGCAAGTATCCACTATGTTCTAAGATAGATGTTGCTATGACTTTGCTATGCCTAATGCTTGTCACTAGGGCCCAAGTGCCATAATTTCAGATCTGAACCTATTATGTTTTCATGAATATATTTGTGTTCTTGATTTGATATTGCAAGTTATAGTCACCTACTACGTGTTATGATCCGGCAACCCCGGAGTGACAATTGTTGGGACCACTCCCGGTGATGACCGTAGTTTGAGGAGTTCATGTATTCACTAAGTGCTAATGCTTTGGTCCGGTACTCTATTAAAAGGAGGCCTTAATATCTCTTAGTTTCCATTAGGACCCTGCCGCCATGGGAGGGTAGGAAAAAAGATTTCATGCAAGTTCTTTTCCATAAGCACGTATGACAATATTCGGAATACATGTCTACATTATATTGATGAATTGGACCTGGTTCTGTGCCACCCTATGTTATAATCGTTGCATGATGAGTGCCATCCGACATAATTATCCATCAGGGATCCATTGCCCACAAGCTCATTTCATATTAATCTTTGCTAAGTTACTTTTTCACTGCAACAATTATGATTGCTACAAAACTGCTACTGTTACTTTTGCCACCGTTACCGTTACTTCCATACTACTTTGCTACTAAATATTTTGCTGCAGATATTATGTCTTTCAGGTGTGGTTGAATTGACAATCAGCTGCTAATACTCGAGAATATTATTTGGCTCCCCTTGTGTTGAATCAATAAATTTGGGTTGAATACTCTACCCTCGAAAACTATTGCGATTCGCTATACTTGTGGGTTATCACCAGCCTGCGGCGGAAGCCCCCGGCGGCGCTTGGAGCTGACAAAGATGGCCGTGCCTATTCTCCTAGTAGGGGTCCCCGGTGAGCTAGATTGACATCCAATCCCACCATCTGGAACGCGATCTGGTGCGCCATGAAGGTCCCCCACACCAGCGGTGGCTGATTTTGCGGTGGTTGGGCGTGGTGCCGCGCGGGGCGCAGGTCTGTCGGGGCCAGGACAAAGAGTTTGTTTCTGTAACTCAACCATTGTTTCAGGCATTAATGAGTGGGGTAAGGCGACTGAGCTGCATGCTAGGTGATCGATCGGACGGCTGCGTGCGCGTAGATCGAATGGCCATCGAGGTGGCAAATATATCGCGCGGATCAGCCGGTGGACACGTAGCAGCGCCCTTTCTCCAAGCATTGTGATACCGTTTTTCTCACTTTTGTTACTAGCTACCTTGCTGTTTTTATATTTTTAGATTACAAAAACCTACACCTACAATCCATATTACACTTGTGTCACCATCTCTTCGCCGAACTAGTGCACCTGTACCATTTACCATTGTATAGGGTGTGTTGGGGACACAAGAGACTCTTTGTTATCTGGTTGCAGGTTTGTTTGAGAGAGACCATCTTTATCCTACGCCTCCCACGTATAGATAAACATTAGGTCATCCACTTGAGGGAAAATTGCTACTGGCCTACAAAACTCTGCGCTTGTAGGCCCAACACGAGTCTACAAGAAAAGATTAGGGAGGTGTTTGGTTCGTGAGCAGTGGCGCAAACGCAAACGTAATCAAATTACACCGTCACTGTAAACGGTATGGGCAAAAATGAAACTCTGTTTGCTTCTATGAACTATAATGTTAACTGATTCCAGCAAATTTCTAGCGGTGGCCGACAGCGGCGCTCCTGTGCATGTGCGTGCTCCAATCAATAGGTTAGATACAGGGCTAGGACTGGGCGGGCTGGCCGGCCAGTGGCCTAGTCTCTGCAGTCGATGTCCGGCCGTGGTTGGGAGCAGTGGCTCCGGCGACGTACGCCATGTACATGTGTAGGTTCCGGGTGGTCGGCGGCTCGCCAGCGGCCATCAAGGTGCACAGTCGGCGGCGCCTTAGGTGGAGGAGACTGCGAGGAAGATGCGGTGCACCGGCGGCTTGCCGGCGGCCATCAAGGTGCACAAGCGGCGGCGCGTTAGGCAGAGGAGACTACGAGGAATACGTGGTGCACCGGCGGCTCGCCGGCGGCCATCAAGGTGCACAGGCGGCGGCGCCTTAGGTGGAGGAGACTGCGAGGAAGACGCGGTGCACCGGCGGCGGCACCTGGGCGGAGGAGACCGCGAGGAAGACGACATCGTGGGAAGGGGCTTCATGTGGCAAAGAGACGGTTTCTGATACAGGAAATTTTGGGCATAATCAGATTTGTACTACGTCGGATCTGATACCCCTGTTAACAGATTACGTCTTAACCGAACCAAACACATTTGAACGGGATGTGATACCAGCGTAATGAGGTTACGTTACAAAATCCCGAAACAAACACATCCTGGGTAGTAGACATCAAGCTCTTTTCTGGCGGCATTGCCTGGGAGGTCAGTGCTTGAAGCTATATGTTTAGATCTTGCAATTGAATCTTTTAGTTTCTTGTTTTATCACTAGTTTATTCTATAAAAGAAAACTACAAAAAAAGAATTGAGGTTGCCTCATCTGCTTCATCTTTTTAATGTCTTTCATGAAAATGATGGAAAGGAAAATTGTGCTCAATTGATAGAAGAATTCAGTAAAATGTTTGGCATAAAATGTTTGAATGAAGAGCATGATTGCAATGTTTTTTGTAACATCCCAATTTTTCAAATTTGGATGTTATACATAGGTCATCATATGCATATCATGTTTTATTTGCACTTTGGTAGTGATCCTCGAAATCTTAAGCAACTCAAGGACCCAAGGAGAGAGTTGGAGGTTTCACAAATTTTCATATTTAATTTTTTTTTCAAATTTGGATAGAGGATCGGTTTGATTTTAATATTTTTCTCTCCAATTATTTCCAATAATAAAATAAAATGAGAGAAGATAATATGACTTCTTCAACAAGAAGAGAAATTTTGGAAAAGAAATTTTAAAATCAAATTAATATTTTATTTGCATTTGATTTGCTACTCCATTTGAATTAGAAAAATTTGCATTTTTGAAAATTACATTTTTAGGCCAGAAAAAATGTTCACCTTGTCCTAAATATTAGGTTTGGACGGTGAAAATTATTTTTGGTATTTTTATAATCTTGTGCCCGCGCCAGACTCCGGCAGGGAGCCGGACTCTCTTTATAAACTGCACCACCCCGCGCCTCAGCCCGCACCGCCGCTCGCCACCCGCTGTCGCCGCCGCCGCCCGCTGCTGCTGCTGTCGCCGCGGCCGGCTGTAACACCGCGGATATGATTTACCTAATATGTACTCCAACCCTTGCCGTTTCCGGCCTTAAGTTATTTTATTTTCTCGGGTTCGGGTTTTTGTCTTCGTGTGTTGTTATCATTGTCATGCGTCTCATATCATGTCATCATGTGCATTGCATTTGCATACGTGTCCATCTCATGCATTAGAGCATTTTCCCCGTTGTTCGTTTTGCATTCCGGCGCTCCGTTCTCCCCCGGTGGTCATTTCTACCTTTCTTTCGTGTGTGGGTATTAAACATTTCTGGATTGGACCGAGACTTGCCAAGGCGGCCTTGGTTTACTACCGGTAGACCGCCTGTCAAGTTTCGTACCATTTGGACTTCGTTTAATGCTCCAACGGTTAACTGAGGGACCGAAAAGGCCTCGTGTGGGTTGCAGCCCAACACCCCTCCAAGTTGGCCCAAAACCCACCAAAACCCTCTCCATCATATAGAGCGTTCGATCACGATCGCGTGGCCGAAAACCGCACCTCATTTGGACACTCCTAGCTCCCTCTATGCCTATATATACACCACCCTCCCGAAATTCGCGGATCCCCTTCGTCCAAACCCTAGATCCCCCCTCTCCGCGCGGCCGGACACGTCCGCCGGCCGCCGGACACATCCGCCGCTCTGCCATGCGTCCCAGCCGGCGCCCACTTTGCCGTGAACCGCGCCAGCCCGTGAAGCCCGAAGCCGGCCCTCTCCCGTCGCCGCCTGGGCCAGAGGCGACCGCGCCCCGCCGCCGTCTTCTTTGAGCCCGGCCGCCGCCGTCCAACGCGCCCCGCGCCGGAGTTCCGCGCCGCCGAAGACCTCAAGTCCGGCGAGCCGCGCCCCGGTCCGCCCCGCGCCGCCTCATCGCCGGTGGCAGCCGCCACCACCTCCGCCGCCGCGCGCCGCCATGGACTTCGCCGTCCCCTGCCGCAACCTCCTCCTCCGCCGGATCCCATCACCGGCGACCTCATCTCCGTCGCCGTCGAACCTCGGGCCGAGCGCATCGCTACAGTGCCACTGGATCTCAGATCCGGATTCGAAAAAAACCCTAGAGGGTTGACCTTCTCCCTCTCCCTTGCATTATTTTTGCGTTTTTCATCGTGTCGTAGCTCCTCATCGGTAACCCCGTTTTGGGCATATAGCATATCAAAATGTTCGTCTAGAGAGTACATCATTTCATCTCATTGCATCATTTTCATTTGAGTTCATATTCATGCCCAAAATGCTGTTAACAGAGTGCTATTTGAGTTAATTGTCAGATCTGCTGCTCCAATTAGATAATTGTCATTTTTGCCATGATTATTGTGTGCATGATATGCCTCTGAGCTCTTCATGAGTTTTGTTATATATTTTGCCATCTATCCAGAGGTGCAATCCATGTATTTTTGTGATGTGTGTGGTGACTAGCACAAGCTTGCAAAGTGGAGCATTCGTTATGCTGATTTCAGGGACTTAGCATTTCCACTAAGTCCCTGTGCTGTTTATCTCAATATGCCATATGTTCATGTTGTTTCCTAGTGATCCGTGCCTCTTTTGAGGATGATCAGTAAGGATGATTTGTTAATATTGTAATGATATATCCATCCATGTCTTTGTTTGCAATTATGGAGCACCCTAGCTTGAGTCAGTCGAGCTCTACTTTTGTCATTTCGTGAATCTGGGCAGATTGTCTACTTGTTAGCGATTTTGCCGAGGATGTTGTAGTGGATCCGTGCATACTATGTTATTGTTCTTGCCATGTCTAGATTGTATTTTGTGTATTCTTGATGGATGCATGCTTAGATTGTCATGACTTGCTCTGTAGTGAGTGCTTCGAGCTCGTAAACATGCCTACTTGATATCTGTTTCAGCATGTTCCAGTTTTCACTAAGTCTGTGATGTGATTATGTTTTTGCCATGTTCACATGCTTGCAAATGTATTTTCTGATCCCTTTTGGCTCAAGGTCACTAAGGGACTTTTGTTAAGATCTTCGAGTAGCTCTATGCCATGCTTTACTTTGCCATGTTCAGGTCCTGTAGCATATAGTTTCCATGCTCCAAAGTGTGCTATCTAATCTGAAACTCCAGACAAGTGTTAATTTCACTAAGTCTGAAATCTGTTTACCAAATGCATTTTTGCCATGCTTGTTTGAACCTGTTATTGGATGAATTGTCCGTAGCTCAGTGCTAGTCTTTTGTTAAGCATCATGAATGGATCCCTGCCATGTATTTTGATGCCATGTTAGGGTGCTGTAGCACGTTCATCTTGTTGCATTTAGATGGCTACTTGCTGTATATCGCAGACCAGTGCCATATTTGAACTGCTTGCCATTTCCAAACCGTAACTCCGATTCCGGTGTTCTTTATATCGTTTTCAAGCGATTTCATCTCATCTTTCCAGTGGCACACTTGGATTCCTAGGTTGAGGCAAGGTTCATTCATTCCTTGTCAAATCTTGCATATGCATCCCATATCGCATCCCGCATAGCATACCATCTTTGCATCATATTGTTTGATCCTTGCACGTGGTTGATTGTGTCCTTGTTGCTTGTTTGTCTTGTTTGGGTAAAGCCGGGAGACGATTTCGCTAACAAGGAGCCCGTTGAGTTTGCTTTCCAGGATCCAGTCAACTCTGACAACTGTGCAAGCAAGATGATCATACCCTCGAAATCACTACTATCTTTGCTTTGCTAGATGCTCGCTCTTTTGCTATGCCTATGCTAAGATGCCTACCACTTGCTCATCATGCCTCCCAAATTTCCATGTCAAACCTCTAACCCACCATGTCCTAGCAAACCGTTGATTGGCTATGTTACCGCTTTGCTCAGCCCCTCTTATAGCGTTGCTAGTTGCAGGTGAAGATTGGAGACCGTTCCTTGTTGAAACATTATTTACTTGTTGGGATATCATTATATTGCCTTGTTATCTTAATGCATCTATATACATGGCAAAGGGTGGAAGGCTCGGCCTCTCGCCTAGTGTTTTGTTCCACTCTTGCCGCCCTAGTTTCCGTCATATCGGTGTTATGTTCCCGGATATTTTGCGTTCCTTACGCGGTTGGGTGATAGTGGGAACCCCTTGATAGTTCGCCTTGATTAAAGCTTTTCCAGCAATGCCCAACCTTGGTTTTACCATTTGCCACCTAGCCTCTTTTTCCCTTGGGTTTCCGGAGCCCGAGGGTCATCTTATTTTAAACCCCCCCGGCCAGTGCTCCTTTGAGTGTTGGTCCGACCGAGTTGACTGTGGGGCCACCTCGGGGCAACTTGAGGGTTGGTTTTACTCGTAGGATGTCTCGTCTGAGTGTGCCCTGAGAACTAGATATGTGCAGCTCCTATCGGGATTTGTCGGCACATTCAGGCAGTGTCACTGGATTTGTTTTAACTTGTCGAAGTGCCTTGTAGAACCGGGATACCGAGTCTGATCGGAATGTCTCGAGAGAAGGTCTATTCCTTCGTTGACCGTGAGAGCTTGTCATGGGCTAAGTTGGGACTCCCCTGCAGGGATTTGAACTTTCGAAAGCCATGCCCGCGGTTATTGGCAGATGGGAATTTGTTAATGTCCGGTTGTAGATAACTTGAACCTTAACTTAATTAAAATGAATCAACTGTGTGAGTTACCGTGATGGTCTCTTCTCGGCGGAGTCCGGGAAGTGAACATGGTGTTGGAGTAATGCTTGCCGCAGGTTGCCCTCTAGTTACTCGCTCGCGCTTTGCCTCCTCTTCTCGCTCTCTTTTGCGAACAGGTTAGCCACCATAAATGCTAGTCACTTGCCGCAGCTCCACATATATTATACCTTGCCTTACCTACAAGCTTAAATAGTCTTGATCGCGAGGGTGCGAGATTGCTGAGTCCCTGTGGCTCACAGATTACTTCCAAACCAGATGCAGGGCCTGATGATTCCGTTCCAGATGACGCGCTTGAGCTCAAGTGGGAGTTCGACGAGGACTCACGCCGTTACTACGTGTCTTTCCCTGATGATCAGTAGTGGTGCCCAGTTGGGGTGATCGGGACCGTGTCGCATGATGGGTTTGTCTTTCATTTTGGCGCCGTAGTCGGGCCATGAGTGTTTGAATGTTGTAATGCTATTTATGTACTTTGATTGACATGGCGAGTGTAAGCCAACTATGTATCTCCCCTTTTATTATCTATATTACATGGGGTGTTGTGAAGATTGCCTAACTTGCGACATTGCTTTCAATGCGGTTATGCCTCTAAGTCGTGCCTCGACACGTGGGAGCTATAGCCGCATCGAGGGCATTATAAGTTGGTAATCAGAGCCTTCCCCGACCTTAGGAGCCCCATTGCTTGATCGTTTTTAGCGGCCGAGTTGTGTCTAGAAAAATGTTTTGAGTCATTTAGGAATTATATATCGGAGAGTTTAGGAATTCTTTTTACTTCCCAGTCTCCTCATCGCTCTGGTAAGGCATCCTGATGTAGAGTTTTGACTATTCTCTTCTCAAATTTCACTAAAAATTTTTTAGGATCACGCGGGTATCTCGGAATCGTTCCGATGGTTTTGTGATGGGAACAGTGTTCTTGGTGCCTCCTGTCTTTAGGGGTTGTGGCAGTGTCCCGGGGAGTTGAGCTCCGAGGTGTTGTCGTCACAATTTTATCGTTGCAGTTCCGGAATACCTGAATTTAGTATGCCGACATCGAAAATCTCTTTTATGCAGTTCGTTGGTGAGATAACCTCGACGCCACCCAGTACTGGGGCGGGAGTTCGGGAGTATCGCCATAACTTGTATAACGGATGCTTTTCGAAGGTTGAGGTAGATGGTTTCCAAAGTTTTTCCCGGTTATGTGTTGAAGGATGGATACAGCTGGATGTAGGATTTGCTAGATTTGGGTGAGATATTATGCTTCCCCTGTATCCCCAACACCTGATTGCATAATCGGAAAGGTTCGGGAGTTTCATAGGTGGGAATTCTTGTAGCTCCAGTTCTTCTTCCTCGGATATTTGGTTTGAGATTGGGATTTCTTACCGAGTAATCGTTCTTGATCCGTACCTTGTTGATTTATTCCTCTACCTAAATTCTAAGTGGCTTCTCAATTTATGGATATGTGACCATTTCAAGTGGAATGCATTCGTTCATTTTGTTCGGATGTGAAGACTATATGTTGCAATTTCAACCCGTTTGATTCAGCTTCATTTTATCTGTCAGTGTGCTGACGGTTTTCACCCTCTTCAGGATGGCTCCCGCTAAGAGCACCAACCAGAATCAGAATCAGGATCCGCCACCACCTCCACCTCCTCCGGAGGCATGGCAAGCTGTGATGGCCACAACCAATGCAAACACACAGTTGATCATGCAAATTCTTAAAGAGCGCAATCAAGCGAACCAAGGCAACCAAGGCAACAATCAGAATCACTTTGCTACACTCAACCAGTTCCTTGCTAACGGGCCAAAGACTTTCAGCAATTGTGTTGAGGCAACTGATGCTGACGATTGGCTCGTGGATCTGTGCAAGCATTTCGAGTGCAGTAACGTCAGGCCTCAGGACTTTGTCAAGTTCGCATCCTTCCAACTCAAAGACCAAGATGCAGAATGGTTCCAGCAGTACAAGGATTCCAGAGGTGGCCGTGTGATTACCTGGGATGAATTCCGTCAAGACTTCAAAGCTCATCATATTCCTCAGAGCGTGGTTGAAAGCAAGCGTGAGGAATTCCGCAACCTGAAGCAAGGCTCTTTGTCCGTCTATGACTACAACAAGCTGTTTCAGAAGCTCGCCCGCTTTGCTAAGCAGGACGTACCTGATGAGAAGAGCATGATATACCAGTTCAGGGGTGGTCTCAGGGAAGAAATCTAGCTAGCTCTGGTTCTCTTTGAGCCCTTGAGGTACGATGAGTTCTACAACATGGCATTGAAGCAAGAGGCCGCTCAACTGAGGTGTGATGCTTCCAAAAAGCGAGTTAGAGATGCTACTCCTTCTTCCTCTACTCAAGTGGCCAAGCAGCAGAAGTATTGGCTTCCTCCTCTTCCATTCCGTCAGCCGTATCAGCAGAAGAGCAAAGGTGGAAGTGGATCTTCCCACCCACCCAACCCTGGCTTTTAGAACAAGACTTTGTCTCAAGCTCCAAGATCAAGTGCTCCGTATCACCGTCCGCTTTCAGAGGTCACGTGCAGCAAGTGCCAACAGAAGGGTCACTATGCCAACAAGTGCTTCAACCAGGGGCGTCTTCCTCCTCCTCCTCCTGTGAGATCGGCAAGTACAGCTATGGTCAAGCATAACCCCAAGCACGCCAAGGTCAACTTGATGAACGCAGCTTAGGCAGAGGACTCGTCAGATGTCATCATGGGTAACCTTCCTGTTAATAATATTCCAGCTAATGTTCTTTTTGACACCGGTTCGTCGCATTGTTTCATCTCGAGACCGTTTACATCTAGGCATAAATTGATTTCGCACGTTTTGCCTAGTCCGTTAGCAGTTGTCTCTCTCGGTAAGCGCATGCATTCTAACTCCATCATTCCGGATGTTACTATCACCTTGGGTGACTACAAGTTTCTAGCTTCTCCAACGGTTCTTGGTGACTCGGATATTGATCTTATTCTCGGAATGAATTGGCTTTCTAAGCACAAGGCGCATCTTGATTGTGCAGCCACGCAGATTCAATTGACTCATTCATCTAAGGATGTAATTGTCTTTGCCGCTCGTGATGATACCATCTGTCTATTTTCTCTCAATGAGAAGGGTGAACTGGATGCTATCTCGCAAATTCCAGTCATTTGCGAATATCAAGACGTCTTCCCAGAAGAGCTTCCAGGAATGCCTCCGCACCGGCCAGTTGAATTCGTCATTGATCTTGAGCCCGACACGGAACCTGTGTGCAAGCGTCCTTACAAGCTCGGACCTGAAGAGTTGAAGGAGCTGAAGAAGCAACTCAATATTCAAGAGAGAATGGGTCTCATCCGACCTAGTTCTTCTCCGTGGGGTTGTGGTGTTCTTTTTGTGAAGAAGAAGGATGGAATGGACCGAGTTTGTGTTGATTACCGTCCATTGAACAAGAAGACTATCAAGAACAAATACCCACTTCCCAACATCAACGAGCTGTTCGAACAACTCAAAGGTGCCCAAGTATTCTCCAAGCTTGATCTCCGTATGGGTTATCATCAGATTCGAATCCGTGAGCGATATTCCCAAGACGGCTTTCAGGACAAGCTATGGTTCATATGAATACACTGTCATGTCTTTTGGCCTCGTCAACGCTCCTCTGACTTTCTCTCGCATGATGAATTTCATCTTCAACGCCTACACCAATGACTTTGTTTTGGTCTATCTCGACGACATTCTGGTTTTCTCGAAGAACAAGGAAGATCATGCCAAGCACTTGCGTTTGGTACTCGACAAACTCAGAGAACACAAGTTCTACGCCAAGTTCTCCAAGTGCGAATTTTGGCTCGATGAGGTTCTTTATCTTGGTCATATCATCTCTGCCAAGGGCATTGCGGTGAATCCTGAGAAGGTGTCTGCAATTGTGAATTGGGAACCTCCTCAGAACGTGAAGCAACTCCGTAGCTTCCTCAGTCTGGCAAGCTACTGTCGAAGATTCGTTGAAAACTTTTCTAAGATCACGAAACCTCTCTCAAATCTTCTCCAGAAGCACGTCAAGTACATTTGGTCTCCGGAGTGTGACATTGCTTTCAACACTTTGAAAGAGAAATTGGTCACTGCTCCAGTTCTGACTCCGCCTGATGAATCCAAACCATACGAGGTCTTTTGTGATGCCTCCTTCCAAGGTCTTGGCGCAGTGTTGATGCAAGAGAAGAAAGTGGTGGCTTATACCTCTCGCCAATTGAAGCCCAATGAGAAGAACTACCCCACTCATGATCTCGAGTTGGCGGCAGTTGTGCATGCTCTTTTGACTTGGAGACATCTCTTATTGGGAAGAAAAGTGGACATTTTCACTGAACACAAGAGTCTCAAGTACATCTTCACTCAGCCTAATCTCAACCTCAGGCAGACTCGATGGGTCAAAATGATTCAAGAGTATAATCCGAGTATCGAGTATACTCCAGGCAAGGCCAATGTGATTGCTGTCGCTTTGAGCAGGAAGGCAACTGCAACAGTCGGATTCTCAAGCCTTATCAACCCGAGCTTTGTGAAGCTTTCCGCAAACTTAATCTGCAAGTTGTTCCTCAAGGTTTCCTCGCCAACCTTCAAGTCTCTCCTACCTTGGAAGACCAGATTCGCCAAGCTCAGCTTCTTGATGCTATGGTGAAGAAGGTGAAGATTGGGATTGCCAAGAGTCAACCCAAGTACAAGTGCTACCGCCTTGATGACAAGGATACTCTCTTCTTCGAGGATCGTATTGTTGTGCCCAAAGGTGACCTTCGTAAAGTGATCATGAATGAGGCTCACAATTCTCTCCTCTCCATCCACCCTGGGAGCACGAAGATGTATCAGGACCTAAAGCAGGCTTATTGGTGGACTCGAATGAAGCGCGAAATTGCTCAATTCGTGAATGAATGTGATTTCTGCAGAAGAGTGAAGGCAGAACACCAAAGGCCAGCTGGTCTCCTCCAACCTCTTGCCATTCCAAAATGGAAGTTTGACCACATTGAGATGGACTTCGTGACTGGGTTTCCAAAGTCCAAACATGGCAATGATGCTATATTCGTTGTCATCGACAAACTCACTAAAGTGGCTCATTTTCTGCCTATCAAAGAGTCAATCAGTGCAGCTCAATTGGAGGAACTCTATACCTCTCGAATTTTCTCTCTGCACGGTATTCCTCAAGTGATCTCTTCAGATCGTGGCAGCATTTTTACCTCCAAGTTTTGGGAATCTTTCCAGAAGGCCATGGGCACCAACATCCGCTTCAGTACAACTTTCCATCCTCAAACTAGCGGTTAAGTCGAGCGTGTCAATCAGATTCTTGAAGATATGCTCAGGGCTTGTGTGATCTCCTTCGGCATGAAGTGGGAGGATTGTCTTCCTTATGCTGAATTCTCCTACAACAACAGTTTTCAAGCAAGTTCGGGCAAGGCCCCATTTGAAATTCTGTATGGCAGGAAGTGCCGTACCCCTCTCAACTGGTCTGAAACCGGTGAACGTCAGCTTTTGGGTAATGACTTAATCACAGAGGCAGAGGAAATGTGCAAAGTCATTCGAGATAACCTCAAAGCAGCCCAATCCCACCAGAAGAGCTACTATGATAGTAAGCACCGTGATTTGGCTTTCGAGATCGGAGATCATGTTTACCTCCGCGTCTCTCCTATGAAAGGTACTCGTCGCTTCGGTATCAAAGGGAAGCTTGCCCCTAGATACGTGGGACCTTTCAAGATTGTCAGCAAGAGAGGCGATCTCGCCTATCAACTCGAGCTTCCTTCAAACTTTGCAAATGTGCATGACGTGTTCCATGTCTCTCATCTCTGAAAGTGCTTCAAGACCCCTGACCGCACCGTCAACTTCGTGGACATTGAGCTCCAAGAATATCTCTCCTATCGTGAGCACCCCGTTGCTATTCTTGAAGAGACTGAACGCAAGACTCGCAACAAGTCAATCAAATTCCTCAAAGTCAAGTGGTCACACCATTCCGACCGTGAAGAGGCGACCTCGCCTATCAACTCGAGCTTCCTTCAAACTTTGCAAATGTGCATGACGTGTTCCATGTCTCTCAGCTTCGAAAGTGCTTCAAGACTCCTGACCGCACCATCAACTTCGAGGACATTGAGCTCCAAGAAGATCTCTCTTATCGTGAGCACCCAGTTGCTATTCTTGAAGAGACTGAACGCAAGACTCGCAACAAGTCAATCAAATTTCTCAAAGTCAAGTGGTCACACCATTCCGACCGTGAAGCTACCTGGGAACGCGAGGATCACCTCCGTTCTGAGTACCCGGCGTTCTTTCAGTCCTAGATCTTGGGACGAGATCCTTTCGTAGTGGTGGAGTGTTGTAACACCCCGGATATGATTTACCTAATATGTACTCCAACTCTTGCCATTTCCGGCCTTAAGAAATTTTATTTTCTCGGGTTCGGGTTTTTGTCTCCGTGTGTTGTTATCATTGTCATGCGTCTCATATCATGTCATCATGTGCATTGCATTTGCATACGTGTCCATCTCATGCATTCGAGCATTTTCCCCGTTGTTCGTTTTGCATTCTGGCGCTCCGTTCTCCCCCGGTGGTCATTTCTACCTTTCTTTCGTGTGTGGGTATTAAACATTTCTGGATTGGACCGAGACTTGCCAAGCGGCCTTGGTTTACTACCGGTAGACCGCCTGTCAAGTTTCGTACCATTTGGACTTCGTTTAATGCTCCAACGGTTAACTGAGGGACCGAAAAGGCCTCGTGTGTGTTGCAGCCCAACACCCCTCCAAGTTGGCCCAAAACCCACCAAAACCCTCTCCATCATATAGAGCGTTCGATCACGATCGCGTGGCCGAAAACCGCACCTCATTTGGACACTCCTAGCTCCCTCTATGCCTATATATACACCACCCTCCCGAAATTCGCGGATCCCCTTCGTCCAAACCCTAGATCCCCCCTCTCCGCGCGGCCGGACACGTCCGCCGGCCGCCGGACACATCCGCCGCTCTGCCATGCGTCCCAGCCGGCGCCCACTTTGCCGTGAACCGCGCCAGCCCGTGAAGCCCGAAGCCGGCCCTCTCCCGTCGCCGCCTGGGCCAGAGGCGACCGCGCCCCGCCGCCGTCTTCTTCGAGCCCGGCCGCCGCCGTCCGACGCGCCCCGCGCCGGAGTTCCGCGCCGCCGGAGACCTCAAGTCCGGCGAGCCGCGCCCCGGTCCGCCCCGCGCCGCCTCGTCGCCGGTGGCCGCCGCCACCACCTCCGCCGCCGCGCGCTGCCGTTGACTTCGCCGTCCCCTGCTGCAACCTCCTCCTCCACCGGATCCCATCGCCAGTGACCTCATCTCCGTCGCCGTCGAACCTCGGGCCGAGCGCATCGCTACAGTGCCGCTGGATCTCAGATCCGGATTCGAAAAAACCCTAGAGGGTTGACCTTTTCCCTCTCCCTTGCATTATTTTTGCGTTTTTCATCGTGTCGTAGCTCCTCATCGGTAACTCCGTTTTGGGCATATAGCATATCAAAATGTTCGTCTCAGAGAGTACATCATTTCATCTCATTGCATCATTTTCATTTGAGTTCATCTTCATGCCCGAAATGCTGTTAGAAGAGTGCTATTTGAGTTAATTGTCAAATCTGCTGCTCCAATTAGTTAATTGTCATTTTTTTCATGATTATTGTGTGCATGATATGCCCCTGAGCTCTTCATGAGTTTTATTATATGTTTTGCCATCTATCCAGAGGTGCAGCCATGTATTTTTGTGATGTATGTGGTGACTAGCACAAGCTTGCAAAGTGGAGCATTCGTTATGCTGATTTCAGAGACTTAGCATTTCCAGTAAGTCCTTGTGCTGTTTATCTCAATATGCCATATGTTCATGTTGTTCCTAGTGATCCGTGCCTCTTTTGAGGATGATCAGTAAGGATGATTTGTTAATATTGTAATGATATATCCATCCATGTCTTTGTTTGCAATTATGGAGCACCCTAGCTTGAGTCAATCGAGCTCTACTTTTGTCATTTCGTGAATCTGGGCGGATTGTCTACCTGTTAGCGATTTTGCCGAGGATGTTGTAGTGGATCCGTGCATACTATGTTATTGTTCTTGCCATGTCTAGCTTGTATTTTGTGTATTCTTTATGGGTGCATGCTTAGATTGTCATGACTTGCTCTGTAGTGAGTGCTTCAAGCTCGTAAACATGCCTACTTGATATCTGTTTCAGCATGTTCCAATTTTCACTAAGTCTGTGATCTGATTATGTTTTTGCCATGTTCACATGCTTGCAAATGTATTTTCTGATCCCTTTTGGCTCAAGGTCACTAAGGGACTTTTGTTAAGCTCTTTGAGTAGCTCCATGCCATGCTTTACTTTGCCATGTTTAGGTCCTGTAGTATATAGTTTCCATGCTCCAAAGTGTGCTATCTGATCTGAAACTCCAGACAAGTGTTAATTTCACTGTCTGAAATCTGTTTACCAAATGCATTTTTGCCATGCTTGTTTGAACCTGTTATTGGATGAATTGTCCGTAGCTCAGTGCCAGTCTTTTGTTAAGCATCATGAATGGATCCCTGCCATGTATTTTGATGCCATGTTTCGGTGCTGTAGCATGTTCATCTTGTTGCATTTAGATGGCTACTTGCTGTATATCGCAGACCGGTGCCATATTTGAACAGCTTGCCATTCCAAACCGTAACTCCGATTCCGGTGTTCTTTATATCATTTTCAAGCGATTTCATATCATCTTTCCAGTGACACACTTGGATTCCCAAGTTGAGGCCAGGTTCATTCATTCCTTGTCAAATCTTGCATATGCATCCCATATCGCATCCCGCATAGCATACCATCTTTGCATCATATTGTTTGATCCTTGCACGTGGTTGATTGTGTCCTTGTTTCTTGTTTGTATTGTTTGGGTAAAGCCGGGAGACGAGTTCGCTAACGAGGAGCCCGTTGAGTTTGCTTTCCAGGATCCAGTCAACTCTGACAACTGTGCAGGCAAGATGATCATACCCTCGATATCACTACTATCTTTGCTTTGCTAGATGCTTGCTCTTTTGCTATGCCTATGCTACGATGCCTACCACTTGCTCATCATGCCTCCCAAATTGCCATGTCAAACCTCTAACCCACCATGTCCTAGCAAATCGTTGATTGGCTATGTTACCGCTTTGCTCAGCCCCTCTTATAGCGTTGCTAGTTGCAGGTGAAGATTGGAGACCCTTCCTTGTTGGAACATTATTTACTTGTTGGGATATCATTATATTGCCTTGTTATCTTAAAGCATCTATATACTTGGCAAAGGGTGGAAGTCTCGGCCTCTCGCCTAGTGTTTTGTTCCACTCTTGCCGCCCTAGTTTCCGTCATATCGGTGTTATGTTCCCGGATTTTTTTGCGTTCCTTACGCGGTTGGGTGATAATGGGAACCCCTTGATAGTTCGCCTTGATTAAAGCTTTTCCAGCAATGCCCAACTTTGGTTTTACCATTTTCCACCTAGCCTATTTTTCCCTTGGGTTTTCAGAGCCCGAGGGTCATCTTATTTTAAACCCCCCCAGGCCAGTGCTCCTCTGAGTGTTGGTCCGACCGAGTAGACTGCGGGGCCACCTCGGGGCAACTTGAGGGTTGGTTTTACTCGTAGGATGTCTCATCTCAGTGTGCCCTGAGAACGAGATATGTGCAGCTCCTATCGGGATTTTTCGGCACATTCGGGCGGTGTCGCTGGATTTATTTTAACTTGTCAAAGTGTCTTGTAGAATCGGGATACGGAGTCTGATCGGAATGTCTCGGGAGAAGGTCTATTCCTTCGTTGACCGTGAGAGCTTGTCATGGGCTAAGTTGGGACTCCCCTGGAGGGATTTGAACTTTCGAAAGCCATGCCCGCGGTTATGGGCAGATGGGAATTTGTTAATGTCCGGTTGTAGATAACTTGAACCTTAACTTAATTAAAATGAATCAACTGTGTGAGTTACCGTGATGGTCTCTTCTCGGCGGAGTCCGGGAAGTGAACACGGTGTTGGAGTAATGCTTGCCGCAGGTTGCCCTCTAGTTACTCGCTCGCGCTTTGCCTCCTCTTCTCGCTCTCTTTTGCGAACAGGTTAGCCACCATAAATGCTAGTCGCTTGCCGCAGCTCCACATATATTATACCTTGCCTTACCTACAAGCTTAAATAATCTTGATCGCGAGGGTGCGAGATTGCTGAGTCCCTGTGGCTCACAGATGACTTCCAAACCAGATGCAGGGCCTGATGATTCTGTTCCAGATGACGCGCTTGAGCTCAAGTAGGAGTTCAACGAGGACTCACGCCATTACTACATGTCTTTCCCTGATGATCAGTAGTGGTGCCCAGTTGGGGTGATCGGGACCGTGTCGCATGTTGGGTTTATCTTTCATTTTGGCGCCGTAGTCGGGCCATGAGTGTTTGAATGTTGTAATGCTATTTATGTACTTTGATTGACGTGGCGAGTGTAAGCCAACTATGTATCTCCCCTTTTATTATGTATATTACATGGGATGTTGTGAAGATTGCCTAACTTGCGACATTGCTTTCAATGCGGTTATGCCTCTAAGTCATGCCTCGACACGTGGGAGCTATAGCCGCATCGAGGGCGTTATACCGGTCGCGCGCCGCCGTCCCGTGCTGCATCCCGCCACCGCCCGTACCCAGCCGCTGCCGGAGCCGCTGCCACCGCCTCGCCCGACGCCGTCGTCGATCGGATCTCGCCGCCGGTTTTTTTTCAAAAACTGCAAAAACCCACTCGGTTTTCTATTGTTTTTTTCTCGGTTTACGTTAGATCGGTTTTTTTATTTTAGTTTGTTAATTAACGAACGTTCATCGGTTAGTTTCTTTTAATGAATGGTTTTCGTTCGTTTAGTTCTGTTAGCAAACGTTCGTTCGTTAGGTTTTTCTTTTTATTTTAATTTTCGGCCAGGGATCTATCCGCGAATACTTTTATCACAGATTAGTCCTTGATCTTCAAACCCTCGTTACTGTTTGCTCGTTCATGCAAATCCAATGAAACCAATTCCATAATCTTCGTCTTGTTCCCCTCTTTCTGGATAACCAACTTGAACATGATTTTGAAAATTTAAAATTTGATTTCTAGCAGATTTGAATTCGAACTTCTTTTGATCGCAATTTGAGTTTCGTAGCTCTGATTCGATTGATTCTTTTTGCAAATCAAAGCTCTTCAGTTGAACTTTCAGTTTAGATCTTTTCTCTTAAGTTTTACCCTTGCATCTTATGCTTTAGTTCTTATGTATGCTATTGTTTGTTCATGATAGAGTTTTTGGAGTGCGAGGCTTGCTACTACGAATCACTAGGGTTTTCAGATCGTCAGCTAGGCAAGTAACACTTTCATCATATCCCTTTATTACCTTGTTTTTATGCATTAGTTAAACCCTCAAACATTGCATGAGTAGGTTTGATAACATGTGGGTATTGGAAGTAGTTGATGAGGTAGCACCTATTGTCTTATAACCAACCCTGGGTACTTACTACGTATGCTTATACTGCTATGCTATGCTCGTAGACGTGGTGTGGTGAGAGAATTCATGAAAGATATGAGAGGTCATTGTTAACTAAGGTTTAACTTAAGGTGGATACTTCAATACACATATGGGTGGATTGGTTTGTGGGCACCTGGGGAATCCAGTGTTGTCCAAGGAGATCCTGGGGAATCTGTGTGATCTTCCTATGGTTTGCCACACAGGCTCAAAGGGATCATTATGTTATTCATGCTGGAATCTTCCGAGTGCAGCCACAAGCCATTATGGGCTCTGGCATAGTTGAGTATGATGTGTGATCTCTTACAGTGGTAGACTAGCATATGTATGGGATGTAGGTGGTACTGTCTACCCGTCATAACGAGCTAATGCTTCTGAAAGACTATGTCTCGGTCATCCGTTTTCTCAAACATCATGTAGTGCGAGAAATCCAACGGAGGAGATCGAGTCTTGTGGGGAAAAGTGCGCAAACCTCTGCAGAGTGTACACACTAATCATGATTAGCCGTGTTCTCGGTTATGGACATCTTGAGTATCTGGTGCTTGAATTACTATGTTGATCTCATCACTTTACTTAATTAATTTTGTTGGGTTGTTAACTTTTAATTTGGGATTGAGATGGGGTTACCATTCTCAATGTTTTCAACAAACTTGGTAGTTAAATAAAATATATTCCTTTGTTGTAGGGAAAAACTAGCTTTATGCAAATGGTAACCATAGAGCCTCCACCAGCCATATATGCATGTAGTGATAGATGATTTCTGTTCATTGCTCTATAGTGTTATTTTGCCGGCATATTTCATGTGCTGACCTACACAGGCTGCAACGTATTATGTTGCATGTTTTCAGACGAAGAGTAAGGTGCGCTAGGTTGTTGTCATGCACTCAGCTAAGCCGTTGGAGTTGATGGACTCATTTACTTTCGAAGCTTCCGCAGTTATCCTATTTAGATGGCCTTCAGCCATATTATTATAATCAGTACTCTCTTTGAGTTATTCGATGTAATAAGTGTGTGATTGCACTTTTTTATAAATCCATCGAGTATTGTGTGTGTCAGCATTACCGAACCAGTGATGGCACTTATGCATAGAGATTAGATTGTCTGAGGTTGGATCGCTACAAGATGGTATCAGAGCACACGCTGACTGTTGGATGCGACCACTAGGATGAGCCATAGGACCCTCTTCTCTACTCATTTTTGACTCTTCTCCATTTTCTACTCTATAGATGGCGGACCCAAGGAACAAGTTTGCTCAACCGGATGATGACACCCCGTTTGGACGACACTTGAAGGAAGTTAATAGGTACTTGAACATCAGAATACCAAGCTTCACCGGGACCTACACCACCACTCTACCTGAAGAAGAGTGTTGGACAATTCGAGTACATGTTCCAGGAAGGACATTCACACCAATTACCAAGCCCATAGAGTTTTCCTTTGATGCACCAACCTGGAGTCTAGGAAAGAGCATGGAAGCCCACATCGCCATGGGATGCATCGGCGAGGTATACCACAAGGATCTTAAGGACACCATCTACCAGATATGTGGACGCCGAGATGAGCAATGGGAGATGATTTGCACCATGAGGGACAAGTCCATTGCAGCCTACATCCAGGAGTTTAACCAGCACGTTCATCATCAGGAGAACCAGATGTACGCCAGCATGATACACATGAAGAAGGTGATGACCAGGAACATGGAGCTAGAAGAGGAACTCAAGTCCACACGCGATGGATATGAATAGGAAATTGCAGTACTACTGGAGAAGAATGAGGACCTGAAGAAGAATCTAGGAATATTCATGGTAGATCCCGCACCTGAGGAGGACAAACACCCTGAAGACTACATCATAATCGACGACACCGACTTCGACCCCGACAGTGATGATGATTATGAAGACGAAGCTGGAGCAGATATCATGGAGTCTTCCTCCGATCAAAATTTCTAGTCAACCACCATATTATCAGTAGTATTTCCCCATGTATATAGTAGTAGTCCGAGTATTTTGTAACGGTAGGTTAGATCGATTTATGATCTTGTTTGAATTAAGTGGTGTGAAATGAATGTGTTTGTCTCATGTGCATATGGGTAGTGATTTCCCTTTAGACCCTGCTCTATTCTAGTCTCGCCCCTCTAAACCTATTAGATGCCTCCGAGAGTATGACCCCGGATTTGTCTTCCCATCGGAGCTCACCCAGTTGATCCAACAGTAGAATGCCTTGATGCAGTTGCTAGTCCAGAATCAAGACAACGACAACAACAACAACAACAACAACAACAACAACAACAACAACAACAACAGCAACAACAACAACAACAACAACAACAACAACAACAACAACAACAGCAACAACAACACCAATAGCAACAACAACAGCAGCAGCAGCAGCAACAGTAGCAACAGTAACAGCAACAGCAACAACACCAACAGCAACAACAATAACACCACCACCACCACCACCACCACCAACAACAACAACAGCAATAGCAACAGCAACAGCAACAGCAACAACAGCAACATCAACAGCAACAACAACACCACCACCACCACCACCACCACCACCAACAACAACAACAACGACAACAACCCACCGCCACCACCTCCAGTTGACAACTTAGCCCATTTTCTAAGGTTGAATCCGCCGGTGTTTTCCAGTAGCACGGAGCCGATTGTTGCTGATGACTGGCTCCGTAGGATTGGAAGGGAGCTGACCACCACAGGTTGCACAGATGTTGAGAGGTGCTCTTTGCCGCACACCAACTGGATGGACCCGCGACCTCATGGTGGGAGAATTACACAACCACTTTCCCCAAAGTCAATGTCACTTGGGATCAGTTCCAGTAGGAATTCCGCACAGCACACGTCTCAACTGGAGCTATGAGCATGAAGAAGCGTGAGTTTCGCAACTTACGCCAGGGAAATCATACAGTGGGGCAGTACGTGGATGAGTTCAGCAAGTTAGCCCGCTCTGCCCTAGATGATGTGGCCACAGATGCCGTGAAGCAGAAGTTTATGGAAGGGTTGAATGACGAGATGAGTATGCAGTTGATGGTGGAAACATTCGCTAACTACCAGGAGCTGGTAGACAGGGCTCTTATGATAGAAGGCAAGCAACAACAGATAGAGAGCCGCAAAAGGAAATATGGACATGGGAAGTATAATTCTAGAGCTCAGTAGAAGCCTCGCTTTACCCCTAACTCGGGAGGTTACACCCATAACCATGGAGGCCACATCCACAATGGAGGAAGCTCACATAACCATAGTGGCCCTAAGAATGGAAATGGGAATGGAGCAAGCAGCAGCTAGAACCGTTCCAACCCAGTAACACCCGCTAGGAAGGACCTGAGCCATGTCACCTGTTACAAGTGCGGGAAGACTGGACACTATGCCAATGATTGTTCTGAGTTGAAGAATGGCAATGGAAATGGAAACTCTGGGAAGAAGCCGAATCCCTTCACCAGAGGTTAGGTGAACCACATCAATGTGGAGGAAGTTGAAGATCAGCCTCACGTAGTGATTGATAAGTTTTTGATTAAGTCATTTACCGCTCTCGTTCTTTTTGACACTGGTGCATCACATTCATACATATCAAGGGGATTTGTGGACAAGTTCAAGTTGCCAACCTTAGCCCTTAGGTCACCCATGTTAGTAAGCTCGCCATGAGCAGAATATATGGCCAGTCGATGGTGTGATCGGTTACCGTTAACCATTGGTAGCCACGTTTTCCCCTCAGACCTAGTAAGTTTGGAGTCACAAGGATTGGATATAATACTAGGCATGGATTGGCTATCGAAGTACAGAGGAAACATCGACTGTGCTAGCAAGTCGATATTACTCACCACCCCTGAGGGAAAGAGGATCAAGTATGTATCTAGGCATGTGCCAAGGAGGACCCAAGTGAATTCCCTCTCGAGAGTTGTTTAGGAAGAAGTGCCTGTTGTGAGGGATTACCCGGATAGATTTTAAGAAGAATTACCAAGCATGCCGCCAGATCGATACATAGAGTTTTTAATAGAGCTGTTGCCAGGCACCGGACCTATATTTAAGAGACCATCACTACAAAAAAAAGACACATCCATGACATTTTGGGCCGAACGAAAAAAATTTCTCTCATGCTTATGACATTTCTTTGACGATAATTGTGACAACACCTAGTATCATCATAGATGTGGTGGGCTCCTACTTCTATGACATAAAAATCATGACAGAAAATGGGCTTTTCATCCTGGGCGGGTCGGAGACGCAGCTGCATGACATTCTTTGGGCCGTCCATGACGAAAAAAATCATAGTAGAAGCGAGGGCAAGGAAAATATCGAGGAGTTCCTGGTTATGCTGGATGGTCGGGCCCGAGCGATGCGCGTTTCTCTCATACACGCATGCGCGTGGGTGCGAGGCATTGGGCTCTAACTGAACCCGAGCGATTGCACTGGAGGCTACGCATTACTGAACCCGAGCAACCGATCGATGGCTGTTAACTGAACCCGATCAAGCGATTCCTTCGCTACTGCTGCTAACTGAAGACGATCGATGCTTCCTCTGGATGAACAGTGAGCGTTGCTCGGGGGTTTGGATGAACAGTTACCGGTGGGGGTGGATGAAAAGGACCCCGTGGTGTTGCCTCTGGATGAACAGGACCCTGATTGATCGAGCCGGTTGGGGCTGGATGAACAGTGGACGGTGGAGGGCAGGATGAACAGTAGTCCGTGGAGGGGTGGTTGAACAGGAACCCGTGGAGAGGGCTGGTTGAACAGTAGCCTGTGGAGTAGCGCGCGGTGGAGGCTGGATGAACACGAGCCCGTGGATGAACAGTCGTAGGTGGAGGCTGGAGGAGGTCGACGGTGGATGAACAGTAGCCCGTGGAGGCTGGAGGGGGTCGACGGTGGAGATGAACAGTATCCCGTGGAGTCCCGTTTTGCGCTATGCCACACCCCTCCCGATGAACAGGACCCCCGTTTCACCCTAGCGCTCCAACACAAGTCTGTTTCCTCCGTTTTGCGGTACGCCACACCCCTCCTGATCAACAGGACCCCCGTTTTGACCGTAGGAGGCTCGTTTCCTCCGTTTTGCAGTACGCCAGACCCCTCCTGATGAACAGGATCCCGTTTTGAACGTGGCCGGTCGAACACAAGACCGTTTCCTCCATTCTGCGGTACGCTAGGCCTCGTTTCCATCCGTTGTTCCGTCCAAGCCCTCCCAATGAACACGACGACACATTCCGTTCTGACCCAGCCGGTTGGCTCCCCATGAACACAACGACGACGTTGTTTCTCCGTTCCGACCCAGCCATGTACACGAGCCCAGGCCATACGTATGCGCGAGTAGGCGTTCGAGACTCTTCCCGTATGTACGTACGTGCCCATATTTTCTTTCTTGCACACTGGCTGTTAAACGTATGTGTACATGCTACGTGCGCGCCTCTACTGCGACACGTGCGCGCCTCTACATCGACCAGTATGTACATACACATTCACGATCAGAATGACAATGCTACATACGCTTCGACCAGGTGGGTCTCGACTGTCAGGCACTTCCTTGCCTGCGAAGATGTAGCTGGTGGGTCCCAGCAGTCAGCGGGGCGAATCATTTTTTTTGCCCGGACACACTTCCTTGCGTGCGAAGATGTAGCTGGTAGATCCCAGCAGTCAGGGGAAAACATTTTTTTGGTGAAATACAGTTGCCCGTCCGGTGGGTCCCTGGTGTCAGGCGGAGGAATAATTATTTTACCTGTAATAAGGAGTCACTTTGTTGCGGCCGCCGTGGACCCAGCTGTCAGCCCCTCCATGTATAGAACTATTCCGATGGAAGTCGTTCCTTGACCACGTTGACCACGCCACACCGAGAGCACCAGGGCGGTGGACGACCGTGAGGCATAGGAAGGGGACGACGCGGAGCCGGGGAAGACGTGGCAGTGGAAGCCCGCGCGGAGGGAGTATGAGGGTTCACTGGTTCGGCTACGGTGTGAGGATGCCGTCGTCGTAGGGCCTGGCCAGCGGTGGGGACAGTAGGGGGTGGTGAGGCCTCTGCGGCAGCAAAGCCGGCCACAGGAGGCAGGAGCATGCGGCACGACAGGCACTACTTTGGGCGGCTGGAGCAAGAAGACCAAAGGTTGAAGAAGCACTATGGTCGTTGGATGGACATCGTACGGTCACTGGAGCTAGAATCGTTCATATTGACTAAGTAGATAAAGCACTCCATCCCCGTCAACTTAGTAGGCCCACAAGTCAGCCTCACACCAAGGTGGGTCCCAACTAGCAGGGGGAGTATTCATTTTTTTGTGCGTAATAAGGAGGCACCTCCAGTGGGTCCGAGATGACAGCAGGGGGATCTTTTTTTCGCAAAATACGTTGGCCCGTCTAGTGGGTCCCAGCAGTCAGGGGGAAACGTTTTTTTCACCAAATACGGTGGCCCGTCCGGTGGATTCCTGTTGTCAGGTGGAGGAATAATTATTTTCCGCGTAATGAGGAGGAACTTCCTTGCGGCTACCGTGGACCCAGCTGTCAGCCTGTCCATGTATAATACTCTTCCGATGGAAGTCGTTCCTTGACTATGTTGACCAAGCCGCGCCGAGAGCACCAGGGACGGTGGATGACGACCAGGCCTAGGAAGGGGATGACGCGGAGCCGGGGAAGACGCAGCAGAGGAAGCCCGCGCGGAGAGGAGTATGAGGGTTCACTGGTTCGGCTACGGTGTGAGGCTGCCGTCGCCACAGGGCCTGGCCAGCGGTGGGGACAGTACGGGCACTGAGGCCTCTGCTGTAGCACAGCCGGCCACGGGAGGCAGGAGCATGCGGCACGACCGACACTGCTTTGGGTGGCTGGAGCAAGAAGACCAGAGGTTGAAGAAGCACTACGGCCGTTGGATGGACATCGTACGTTCACTGGAGCTAGAATCATTCATATTGACTAATTTGACAAAGCACTCCGTCCCCGTCAACTTAGTAGGCCCACAAGTCAGCCTCACACCAAGGTGGGTCCCAACTAGCAGGGGGAGTATTCATTTTTTTGTGCGTAATAAGGAGGCACCTCCGGTGGGTCCGAGCTGACAGCAGGGGGAACGTTTTTTCACAAAATACGTTGGCTCGTCCGGTGGGTCCCAGCAGTCAGGGGGAACATTTTTTTGCCAAATACGGTGGCCCGTCTGGTGGGTTCCTGCTGTCAGGTGGAGGAATAATTATTTTCCGCGTAATAAGGAGGCACTTCCGTGCGGCTACCGTGGACCCAGCTGTCAGCCTCTCCACGTACAGTACTCTTTCGATGGAAGTCGTTCCTTGACCACGCTGACCACGCTGCGTCGAGAGCACCAAGGTGATGGACGACGACGAGGCCTAGGAAGGGGACGGCGCGGAGCCGGGGAAGACGCGACAGTGGAAGCCCGCGCGAAGAGGAGTACGAGGGTTCACTGGTTCGGCTGTGGTGTGAGGCTGCTATTGCCGTAGGGCCTGGCCAGCAGTGGGGACAGTAGGGGGCGGTGAGGCCTCTGCGGCAGCACAACTGGGCATGGGAGGCAGGAGCATGCGGCACGACCGGCGCTACTTTGGGCGGCTAGAGCAAGAAGACCAGAGGTTGAAGAAGCTCTACGGCCGTTGGATGGACATCGTACGGTCACTGGAGCTAGAATCGTTCATATTGACTAAGTTGACAAAGCACTCCGTCCCCGTCAACTTAGTAGGCCCACAAGTCAGCCTCACACCAATGTGGGTCCCTACTAGCAGGGGGAGTATTCATTTTTTTGTGCGTAATAAGGAGGCACCTCCCGTGGATCCGAGCTGACAGCGGGGGAACATTTTTTTGCGAAATACGTTGGCCCATTCGGTGGGTCCCAACAATTAGGGGAAACATTTTTTTGCCAAATACGGTGGCCCTTCCGGTGGGTCCCTACTATCGGGTGGATGAATAATTATTTTCCACGTAATAAGAAGGCACTTCCTTGCGGCTACCGTGGACCCAGCTGTCAGCCTCTCCACGTACAGTACTCTTCCGATGGAAGTCGTTCCTTGACCATGTTGACCACACCGCGCTGAGAGCACTAGGGCGGTGGATGATGGCGAGGCCTAGGAAGAGGACGATGCAGAGCGGGGGAAGACGCGGCGGTGGATGCCCACGCGGAGAGGAGTATGAGGGTTCACTAGTTTGCTGCGGTGTGAGGCTGCCATAGCCGCAGAATAACAGGGGGTGTGGGTGAGTAGAGGGATGGCCTAGCCAGCGGTGGGAGTAGTAGGGGCAGTGAGGCCTCCACCGCATTGCAGCCGACCACGGGAGGCAGGAGCACGAGGCACGACTGGCACTGGTTTGGGCGGCTGGAGCAAGAAGAACAGAGGTTGAAGAAGCACTATGGCCGTTGGATGGACATCGCACGGTCACTGGAGCTAGAATCATGCATATTGACTAAGTTTACAAAGCCCTCCATCCCTGTCAACTTAGTAGGCCCACAAGTCAGCCTGCCACTATACTGGGTCACAACTAGCAGGGGGAGTATTCATTATTTTTTGCGTAATAAGGAGGCACTTCCTTGCATGCGAAGATATAGCTGGTGGGTCCAAGCTGTCAGCGGCGGTAACTTTTTTTCACGAAATACAGAGGCCCTTCCGATGGGTCCCAGATGTCAGGTGGAGCAATCATTTTTTTGCGCGTAATAAGGAGGCATTTCCTTGCGTGCGGCCGTGGACCCAGCTGTCAGTCTCTCCACATACAGTCCACTTCAGATGCATGTCGGTCGTTGACCATGTTGACCAGGCCGCGCCGAGAGCACCATGGCGGTGGACGACGGCGAGGCCTAGGAAGGGAACGACACGGAGGCAGGGAAGACTCGGCAATTGTTTCCCACGCGGAGGGGAGTACGACTGTACGAGGGTTTACTGGTTCGTCTGCCGTCGCCGGAGAATAACAGTAGGTGTGGGTGAGTAGAGGGATGGCTAGGCCAGCGTTGGGAGTACGGTGGGGCGGTGAGGCCTACGCGGCAGCACAGCTGGCAACGGGGAGGAGAGAGCAAACAGTCCCGCTGGCGCTTGTTTGAGCGGCTGGAGTAGGAAGAGCAAATATTGAAGAAGCACGACGACCGTTGGATGGACATCCAATAGTCACTACTTGTGCGTCAACCTTTTTTTAGGAAAGCCTCAAATCTGTGGAAAACATCATACAGCCCATCTGCCATTATTTCTAATAATTTACAGCCCATTTGCTAATTCGTAAGGTTTTTTTGGAGCCCATATTTTTTTGTTAGCATTACAGCCCATATTGTGACCATGGTTAAAAAATTATACAAAATTTTGCATATTTCGGTGCGGTCCCAACTGTTTTTAATCCCAAAATTTCAAGTCACATTCAAACTGATTTAAAAATAAATGTATATCAATATAAAATCCAACAAATTGTCCACGCATAAAAAACAATGCAATTTGAAATCTCGAAATGAAAAAAAGAAATTTTAAACTAATTGCCGGTTTGATGTGTTTTAAAAATGTACAACCCATTTCTCATTACTGATAGGTCATTTTCTCGGCCAGCCGAATGAAGCTCTCCTCGTCTTGAAAGATTTGCAGCCCAACAGGCCTGACGAAGCGACTTACTTGGCAAATCACAAAAAAACTAGGCTTTGGCCATGGACCCAGCTGCGGCCGTGGACCCAGCTGTCAGCCTCTCCACGTATAGTACTCTTCCTATGGAAGTTGGTCGTTGACCACATTGACCACGCCACACCGAGAGCACCAAGGCCGTGGATGACGGCGAGGCCTAGGAAGGGGATGACGCGGAGCCAGGGAAGACACGGCAGTGGATTGCCATGCGGAGAGGAGTACGAGGGTTCACTGGTTCAGTTGCGGTGTGAGGCTGCCATCCCCGTAGAATAACAGGGGGTGTGGGTGAGTAGAAGGATGCCTGGCCAGCGGTGGGAGTAGTAGGGGCGGTGAGGCCTCCGCGGCATCACAGCCGGCCACGGGAGGCAGGAGCACGCTTCACCACCGGAGCTGGTTTGGGCGGCTGGAGCAAGAAGACCAGATGTTGAAGAAGCACTACTGCCGTTGGATGAACATCGTACGGTAACTGGAGCTAGAATCATTCATATTGACTAAGTTGACAAAGACCTCCGTCCCTGTCAACTTGGTAGGCCCACAAGTCAGCCTCCCACGATGCTGGGTTCCAGCTGGCAGGGGGTATTCATTTTTTTGTGCGTAATAAGGAAGCACTTTGTAACACCCATGATGCGGCTATATCTCGCATGTGTCGGAGCACGACTTAGAGGCTTAACCGCATAGTAGGCATGTTGCAAGAGGGGTAATCTTTACACATCCCATGTACTGAATAAGAAAGGGATAAAGAGTTGGCTTAAAATCGCCACTTCACACAATACATAAATATAGCATTATATCATCCAGATACAATCAAGGTCCGACTACGGAACCAAAATAAAGACAACCCCAAATGCATAGGTGCCCGATCGCACCAACTGGGCTCCCCTACTGATCAAAAGGAAACAAAACAACCCAATGAACATGATCTTCATCGAGCTCCCACTTGAGCTCAGCTGCGTCAGCTGCACTGGTATCAGCGGCACCTGCAACTGGTTTTGGAAGTAATCTGTGAGTCACGGGGACTCAGAATTCTCACACCCGCAAGATCAAGACTATTTGAGCTTATGGGTAGGAAAAAGGGTAGTGAGGTGGAGCTGCAGCAAGCACTAGCATATATGGTGGCTAACATACGCAAATAAGAGCGAGAAGAGAAGCAAAGCACGGTCGTGAACAAGAAATGATCAAGAAGTGATCCTGAAACTTCTTACGTTCAAGCATAACACAAGAACCGTGTTCACTTCCCGAACTCCGCCGAGAAGAGACCATCACGGCTACACATGCAGTTGATGCATTTTAATTAAGTTAAGTGTTAGGTTTTCCACAACCGGATATTAAAAAATTCCCATCTGCCCATAACCACGGGCATGAATTTCGAAAGTTCAAAACCCTGCAGGGGTGTCCCAACTTAGCCCATCACAAGCTCTCATGGTCAAGGAAGGATATTCCTTCTCCCGAGAAGACCCGATCAGTCTCGGAATCCCGGTTACAAGACATTTCGACAATGGTAAAACAAGACCAGCAAGACCGCCTGATGCGCCGACATCCTGATGGGAGCTGCACATATCTCTTTCTCAGGGAAACACTGGATGAGTGCTCCGTACAACTAAAACCAGCCGTCAAGTTTCCCTGAGGTGGCGCTGCAAAGGACTCTAGTTCGGACCAACACTTAGACAAGCACTGGCCCGGGGGGGTTAAAATAAAGATGACCCTTGAGTCTGCAGAACCCAAGGGAAGGTGATAGGTTATTAGTGCAAATGTAAAACCAAGGTTGGGCCTTGCTGGAGGAGTTTTATTCAAGGCGAACTGTCAAGGGGTTCCCATTATAACCCAACCACGTAAGGAACGCAAAATCAAGGAACATAACACCGGTATGACGGAAACTAGGGCGGCAAGAGTGGAACAAAACACCAGGCATAAGGCCGACCCTTCCACCCTTTACCAAATATATAGATGCATTAAAGTAAACAATATATATAGTGATATCCCAACAATAAACATGTTCCAACAAGGAACAAACTTCATCTTCACCTGCAACTAGCTATGCTATAAGAGGGGCTGAGCAAAGTGGTAACATAGCCAATCAACAGTTTGCTAGGAAAGGTGGGTTAGAGGCTTGACATGGCAAAATGGGAGGCCTGATATAGCAAGTGGTAGGTATCGCAGGATAGCAATAGAGCGAGCAACTAGCAAGCAAAGATAGAAGTGATTTCGAGGGTATGGTCATCTTGCCTGAGATCCCGCAAGGAAGAAGAACGAGTCCATGAAGAAGACAAACGGACATAGTCGAACAGATCCTCACAACTCCGGAACGACACCAAAGCTAACGCGAGAAGCAACCCGGAAAGAAGCAAACAACATAATATACAACCAACACATAATCATGGCATGATGCACAACCAAGTATGATGCATGTCCGGTTTAATGATACATGGCATGGCATGGCGAAGTGCACAAGCAATCCTGCAAATTAAGTGGAGCTCAATATGCAACGAGTTGCATATTGACGAAACACCACATGACTTATTTAGTTCGATTTTTTTTATGTGATGAACAATATTAAATGTTGTTTAGCATGACAAGGGGTGAAGCAAATGAAAACTACCTATCTAGGCAAGTTTAAATGAGGCCGGCACAACAAACAACAAGTCCGGAAACTCCTCATGTGCATATTTTAGGTTTTGGTACTGTTCTTCCCTAAACAATATTTTAGAGTTTTTAAACATGCAAAGAAAGTACACCATATTAAACTAGGCATTATTCTACCCCATTTACATATAAAGTTTGTTGAATTCCGAGTTACGGTTATTTAGTTATGAAATAAAGCATTTTAGCATGGCAATAGGCAAAATTTAAACAAACAACATTTTAAACATTTTGAACACGGATGAAAATTGAAAATTATTAATATACACAAAATTTTAAGCAAGTTTCATATATGATTTGTTTTAATAAGATGCACCATTTGTGAGTAATTATATGCATGAAGCTTGGGGGGTTTTCTACAAAATAGGTAAAGCACTGGAATATTGCTAAAATCGCAGACAAGGGAAAAAACACACTGGGCCAAATATGGTTGGCCCGGTAGTGCACAAGAGAGGGAGTGGAGAGGGGCTGCTCACTTTGGGCCTAAAGGAGAAGATGGGCCGGCTCGGTTTGGTGGAGAGGGAGGCTGGAAGGGGCGCTGGGCCTAGGCGCTTGCCCACTCTGGCGCTGGAACGTGTCAATGCAAGGATGAGCGAGCCGCTACTGCTCTCTGTTCTGAAGAAAAGAAACGGCAGAAGGCCATGGCGATGGAGAAGACGCAGGCAGGGGGCCTTGGCGACAGGGTCGGCAGGAAACCAGAGGAACGGGAGGATCGAGTCGTCTGGCCTCGGTTCCAGGCAATGGTGGCGGACGGAGCTCCGGCAGGAACTCGGCGCGTGGGCGCAGCGACCTGAAGGAGGCGGCGAACAGAGGAGGCTGCAGTTGGACTTGACGTATGGAACGGCGAGGCGAGGTGGACCGCGGGGGAGGTCAGGGAAAATATGGTCCGACGGATCCGGATGGGGGCGGCGCTTGACGGCGGAGGAGGAGCAGAGGCAAGCCGGCGGCGTACGGATCCCCTTGGCAGCCTTGGCGTTCGTCCATGGAGGTCCCCTGTCCAAAGGAAACGAGCAGAGGAATGAGCAGAGGGAGAGGAAACCAGAGAGGGAAAGAAGGGGAAGGGAAACGGGGTAGCGGTCTTGTTCATGTCGCCGGTGGTGGTCGCCGACAGCAGGTCAAGCTCCTGCTCGAGGAAGGAGGCGCGCGAGGGGCTGGGCTACTTGGTTGGAACGGATCAGGAGGGGATCGAGGGGAGGAGGTGGTTGGCCCGGTGGATCGGGCAGGGGAGATCCCGAGGGGGGATTTGGTGGAGTGGTGGCGGTGACGGGTGGATGGGAAAAGGTCCCTAGGTTTTAGGGTTCGTCTTATATATCAAGTGAATTTTTGGGTAGGGGTATTTGGTCCCACCGATCTTAATCGGACGGTCGAGAAATAAATAGATAGGGAGTCCAAACAAGAAAACGGATATGTTTTATAGATGTTTGGGGATGATCCGAATCCAACGGTGACGATTGTCCGGGTCGGGTCCGGGGAAGTTTCGAATGCGCACTTGAGGGGTCGGTTGGAACTTGTGGGCTGTGCAGAAGGCCTCGGGCTGAGAGGATAGAAAAGAGAGAGAGACCCAACGACTATTTTCGGAGACCGAAAACGTCCGACGATAGACCGACTATATTGCCACTATAGTTATCCGTTGGGGCATCAAACGAACTCCGAATGCGATGAAACTTGGCAGGCGCTCTACTGACAACATAACAACCCCGCATGCAAACTTTCAACCCATTCCGAGAACATTTTTCAGCCACTTATAAAATACTATTTCGGACATGCCATGGGCGCGTGCGAGTGTGTCTGGGCTCAGAACGGACAACGGACGGAACTGGGAGAACCCGGACGAATGCAAGTTTTCGAAAACATGCAGATGCAATGCAGATGTTGACATGGCAAGATGCAACATGCAAGCAAATGACAAGGCAACAACAATGAAATAACTGGAAGACACCTGGCGCGTCGGTCTCGGGGCGTCACACACTTCCTTGCGTGCGAAGATAGATGGTGGGTCCGACCTGTCAGCGGGGGCACGTTTTTTTCACAAAATACGGAGGCCCTTCCAGTGGGTCCCAGATTTCAGGTGGAGGAATCAAAGACTTGAGAAGGCGTACAGAACAAGCTAGTGTACCAATAAAGAGACGTTGCTTAGTTTTAGAAAAAAAGAGACGTGCTCCTGTAGTTGGTTCGAATTCAAACCTAGACTATGGCTATATATGGTGCTATGCTACTCTAAAGTAATGAAACTGACATATCCAACGTTCGCTTCTCCACTTTCTCTACTTACTCTGCCTAGCATCAGAAGCTCTAGCCACAGCAACCATGTCCACTGGCTGCTCGTCCACCTGCTCTTCAGCAGGCAACAACCAAATATGCGCCAAGTCGCCACCCGTACCATCACGTGTGGGTCTCATCACACCCCCGCCGGCATGCACACCGCAGCCGGTTGCTCATCGCAACCCGTTGCCGTTGGTGTGGTGCCACTGCTGCAAATCACATAGATTCATCCGTCGCGTCTCAACCACAATCCTCAACCCTGGCCGAGTCTTCTACAAATGCCCGAATCATGGGGTAATAATATGTTTAAGTGTTGTTCTGCTGCTTTTAGTTGCTGATTTTTAATAGTTTGGTTGATGATCTTCCAATTTGATTCATGCAGAAAAGGGAAGATTCGTGTGATTTGTATTTCTGGGAACTTGCTGATGTGGGGGAATGCAACTACGCTAATTATTTGGTTAGCCGAGGAATCCCAATACCAGCAGGTTGGGTGTTGGAAAAGTAACTCAAGGAACAGCAGAAGAGGAAAATGCAGAGCAGAAAGTTAAAGATGCAGTTCCTCTGATCATGGCCAAGCAACAGCTGCTGAACGGCCTTGACAACAATGAGGAGATGAAAGAGCTTGTGAAGATAATGGGCAAAATCGATGTGCTCTGCAGGATGATTGTCTCTTTATTTGTAGTGTCTGTAGCAGCCGTGATGTATTCAGTGGCTATGAGATGAGCACTTTGCTGAAACTAGTAATGAATGAAACATGTGTAGCAGGCTGGAGATAGTGTTGTGAACATCTAATGATTTCTATTAACGGAAATCATGGGGTATCCCCTTTTTCTCATAAATAAATAAATAACAGAGGCCCTTTTGGTAATAAATAAATAAATTAGCATAGGACCTGTCGGGTCAGCTTTGTTCTCATTCGAAGACGTCAAGCAAATTGCAGTCCAACACCAAACTATGTCATCAAATTCAAGTTTCACAGCCAAATATGAGTACAAATAAACAATCATGTCATCATGTTTTAGTCATCATACAATCACCAAACACAAATCGGCATACATAACAAGTGATGTTCTCACAGGAAAATACTAAACAACATGTTCATCAGGTTTCAGTTGTCATAGAAAACACAATTTCACATAGTAGATAAAAAACGTCTTCTGATAGGCAAATATGACAAAAGCAATGTAATCATCATCCGCAGCAGCAGCATCAACATCTTTGCCATGTGTATCAGTCTGAATCGTAATTCCCCACGGTGTCATCTTCTTCTTCGTCCTCAACGTCCTCGAACGTTGGCTTCTTCTTGATCAACTCTTGTATGTCCACAACACGACATGCAATCTTTTCGCCGGCGTTATTGACGTGATGGTTCTCAAAGATATTAGGAACATATGTTTTATCTTGTAAATCAGGAGCAGTGTAAGCATCATCTTGTTGTGCAACTTCATTAAACGAATTCCTCTGCTCAAACCTTTGCACTACTCTCCAGTCATCGCTACATGCAAATATGTCTTCCAAGAAAAATATCTATGTTGCTTGATTTGCCAAAATAAAAGGCTCGTTGGTTTGGTACGCCGCCTTGACATTGATGGATTTGAAATAATCATCAGCTCTGGGTTTTGCAATCCTGGAAAACAGGTTATACCAACGACAGCACAATAGAACCACACACCGATGATCCTCGAAACTGGAGATATACTGCAGCTGAACAATGTCTGTTGTGTTAGCATACATTTCAGTTGTCTCTTTGTCATATGTATCCGTGCTCATGGTGGCACTGTTTTGTGTCTTCCTGCCTTCGTCTCATGCAAGGGTGTTGTAGCGCACATCTCCAACAACGCAAGATTCATAATGTCTTACCCCAGTATTAGGACCCATTGCTAGTGAGTAAAGGGCATCATCAACTGCCTGCCCATCCTCCCGCATCTTCTTAACCTATGGTTAGAAAATAGACAAGCTGATCATCTTATGTACTCAATATAAAAAAAAACTGACAGTGCAATTCAAAAGCTTACATGGCTCTTGAACCATTTCGCAAATCCTGCCATAACCAATTTGTCAATGTTTCTTAGATTTTGCGGCAGTAACTCCTTTTTGTAGATGCTGCACAACATAGTGATCGCGTCAAACATCTAAATATATAAGAATGTGCTGCAAGTTTAGTACATTACGATGTATAAGCTGTAGT
Organism: Triticum urartu; assembly: GCF_003073215.2. NCBI lineage: Eukaryota > Viridiplantae > Streptophyta > Magnoliopsida > Poales > Poaceae > Triticum > Triticum urartu. The sequence goes on from NC_053028.1 coordinate 380,021,889, forward strand.
ACTTAGCACTTACTTGATATAAGGTAGTATCTCAGGACAATTATTCAACACATACCAAACCATTTTGTCCAAATCTTTAGGTTTGTCCTCTTGTCGACTCTTCCCTGTAACTCAAATAGAATAATCGAAAACATTGAGCCCGAGATTGTCTTCATCCACGTCTTTGCTAAGCTGATCAACTGTTTCAATGTATTTTGAGTAGAATGTCAACGCTTATGTAGCAATGTAGGCCTCTACAATGGAACCCTCGGGTCTAGCTCTGTTCCTAACATAGCCCTTGAAAGTGCCTAGCCGCCTTTCAATAGGGTACATCCAGCCATACTGTACTGGACCTCTAAGTAGTGCCTCATCAGGTAGATGAACAGCCAAATGCACCATCACATCAAAGAAGGCTGGAGGATATATCTTCTCAAGGTCGCATAGGATAGATGATATCTTGTCTCTAAGACACTCCAAAGCATCTATCCTGATATTTCTACTACAGAGTTCCCTGAAGAAATGTCCCAACTCTGCAACTGCTCTGTATAAGTCAGGGTGGCCCAATCCTCCAAGGATAACAGGTAAAACCCTTTGAAGTAGGACGTGGCAGTCATGAGTTTTCAACCCTTGTACCTTGTCTCCATCTGCACTGACTCTGCTTTCAGGGTTGGAAGCAAATCCATGTGGGAATCTCACGTGTGACAGGACCTTGCAGAATTCTTTTATTTTTACCTTGTCCAAGACGTACACAGCTGGTGCCATATCCCGTGGTTTACCTTCATCTTGCACCTGCAAATCATGTCTGATACACAGGTGTGTCAAATCAATCCTAGATTTTAAGGTATCTTTCGTCTTGCCTTCAATATTAAGAAGTGTGCCGATAATGCTGTCACATATATTTTTCTCGATGTGCATCACATCAAGATTATGCCGCAGATCCAAATCTTTCCAATACACCAAGTCCCACAAATTGGACTTGCGGGTAAACAATAATCTCTCTTCTGCCCTGCCACGCTTCCTTTTCCCGCTACCATTATCAGGATGGTTTCCTGGTGTAATATGCCTTACCTTCTCTAATTCCACTTGCAACTCATCCGCGGTGAGCCTCTTTGGTGCATCACGGTTTTCATGCTTTGCATTGAACACATGCCTTTGGTATTTTCTAGGATGCGGCTTGTCCTTGGCAAGGAAATGGCGGTGTCCAATGTAATAGATCTTGCTAAGTATTGCGTATGACAGCGGATTCCTGTCACAGTGAACACATGCATTGTAACCATGTGTCGTTCGCCCGGACATAGTGCCCAACGCCGGATAATCATGGATGCACCAAATTATAACAACACACAGAAAGAAATCAGCTGGTGGGCTGCTATATAGGTCTTGAGTGAGAACACCCCTCCATAGCGGTTGAAGTTCCTCCACAAGAGGCTCCATGAACAAATCAAAATCCTTTCAAGGACTTTTTGGACCTGGGATGAGCAAGGCCATCATGTAGTATGATTCTTTGGTGCAGACATTTGGAGGCATGTTGTAAGGGATAACAAGCACTGGCCACATGCTATATGTGGTGTTCTGGTGGCCAAATGGGTTAAATCCATCTGAAGCTAAGCCAAGTTTAATGTTTTTCATGTCAGCAGCAAACTTTTCGTGCTTCTGATTGAAGCTTTTCCACTCACTACCATGTGATGGATGGCTCATTACATTCTGATCTCTGTACTCCTGGTTCCTAGAATGCCACAGTACATCCTCTCTTGTTTCAGCATCATGAAACAACCTCTGCATTGGTGTAATTGGAAAATGTCTCAGAACATTATGAGGAATCCTCTTCACAGCATCGCCATCTTTCTATCTTGATGATTTGCATTTCGGGCATTCACTTAAGTTGGCATAATCCTTTCGGAACAGAACACAATTATTCTTACAAACATGGATCATATCATATCCAATTCCAACTGCACGAAGGAAATTCTTCATTTTACCGTAGGTGTGTGGCAGCTCAGACACATCTGGGAAAGCTTTACAAAAAGCAACAAACATCGCATCGAATGATTTGTTGGTCATCCGCTCAGATGTCTTCACCTGAAGAAAGGTGACCATAGCTGAGAATACTGACAGCTTATTTCCTGGGGTGATAGCCACATTGCATTGTTCCAACATGCGGGCCCACCATTTTTCTTCTGCAGGTGAACATTCACAGAATGTATGAGCATTTCGTAGCATTGTTTCAATGTTTGTCAAACTCACTGGCTCCGCCGCCACCACCTCCTCCTCCTCCTCTTCCACCTGAGCATCAGGCAGATCAAGATGGTGATCTGCCGCTTCCACGTAGTCAATAACATTGATGTTCATAGCTTCACGGTGATGAACCCACCTACTATATGTGACCGACATCCCATACAAGTGTAGATGATTTTGCATAGTTGACTGGGGTCTTGTAACTAAATTCATAAAACTGCTACACGGGCAGAGCACATCTGATTTCGGACCACCATACTCAGCTCTGATAAAGTTCATGAAGTTTTCAACCCCCTCGACATATGCAGCAGAGAATATTCGAGCAGAAGTTATCCAAGTCCTGTCCATCTGTTAGACATACAAATTAGTTCTTCTACTAGATATTACAGGAAAAACATATATGCTTTTTTATGAAGTCCAGAAGAAAATACCTAGGTCGATGTCTAAAGCTATGGCAAGATATTTGGACGAGCAGATCTAAGTAAGGAAATATATGTAAAGCTAATTTAGAAAACAGATTAGAGTGCTAAATTACGGCAGGCTGTTTCAGCAGTCAATGAGGCCGAGCACACAGCCATCGAACTATCGAAGGCCATCACAGCAATAAAGATCGAGTATAAAATGGTGTAGAGCTATTTCACCTAATAGATTGGCTACTAGACCATGGCAATCTACATCACAATAAATATATGGCAGGATATTTTAGCAACTAATCGGCCTTGGCATGCCATCTCAGCTAAGTAGATTGAGTGCAGAACAGGGCAAGGAATCTTCTTAAGCAGAGCATATTGACTGTAAACTACTTCAGCAAACAGTGAGATTAACAGCGTCTATTAGCTAACATTCAGCGCTACACCGACATGCACGGGGCCTCAGTCTAGAATGTACGTATCATGGGAGAAGCTGACCGCAATGCATCTCCACACGAACGTCAC